>NC_138735.1:2869107-3106607 GCF_965113295.1 Leuciscus leuciscus | reverse complement strand
TGATCTTAAAGGCAGTGAAGCGTTTTATAACACACACACACACACACACACACACACACACACACACACACACACACACACACACACACACACACACACACACACACACACACACACACACACACACGTTATCTGTGGCTTGAGTGGGTGAGAGTCGTTTGGAGAAATTGGATTTCTCACCCGATTGCTTTGTGAAGTGGCCATTATGTGTTGTCGTGGTGATAAGAGAGAGCGCTGTGTCATGTGACGTGTATTGTTGAGGAAGAATAGAGGCATGAACCGGGCTATAAAGCGCGTCTCCCTGTATGATAACGAGATGTCACACACAAACACGCATGCATGCATACATAAGCAGACACGCTGTGAAAGGGCATCTCTGATTCAAATATTACAATCAAGGGTCAAATGGTTATTTCGCACTAATTTGAGAATGTGATATTGAAATTGATCAGATATGAAGTGTGTCTGTGTCTCCTATTGTAGCTGGTTATATTTACTTTCTTTAATGCTGTGATATACTTGTAGTCACTCTTGTGATTTAGAAATGGATGTGCTGGCCTCTAGTGGTTGGAAGCCTTCATGAACATGTGCAACCTGTGTGAATGGCAGAACATGCAAGTATTAAGAATAAATGACAAAAATAAGAAAAAAAAATATTGATTTAAATTTAACATAATATATTATAATTATTTATTTGTATATAGATGCAAGTAATAAGACAAGCATAAATAAATATAATAGTAATAAATGTTTTGAAGTAACTAAACTCAGTTTGAAACTGTTTGTTTATGCATTTATTATAATAATAAATGATTGCTTCTAGTAAAATTATTTACATTTTATGCATATATGTGCATTATGCATTAGAAGTATATTTTTATTGATATATGCCAGATGTATATTTTTAATATAAAACTATGCACAGAAAACACAAACAATTCAAGTAATAATATAAACATAAATAAATGTAATAGTAATAAATTAATGTTTAGAAGTAAATAAACTCAATTTGTGCTGGTGTTACTGGTGATGAGTGCTGGTGTTACTGGTGATGAGTGCTGGTGTTACTGGTGATGAGTGCTGGTGTCACTGGTGATGAGTGCTGGTGTCACTGGTGATGAGTGCTGGTGTCACTGAGTGCTGGTGTCACTGGTGATGAGTGCTGGTGTTACTGGTGATGAGTGCTGGTGTCACTGGTGATGAGTGCTGGTGTTACTGGTGATGAGTGCTGGTGTCACTGGTGATGAGTGCTGGTGTTACTGGTGATGAGTGCTGGTGTCACTGGTGATGAGTGCTGGTGTCACTGAGTGCTGGTGTCACTGAGTGCTGGTGTCACTGAGTGCTGGTGTCACTGAGTGCTGGTGTCACTGGTGATGAGTGCTGGTGTCACTGGTGATGAATGCTGGTGTCACTGGTGATGAGTGCTGGTGTCACTGGTGATGAGTGCTGGTGTCACTGAGTGCTGGTGTCACTGGTGATGAGTGCTGGTGTCACTGGCGATGAGTGCTGGTGTTAATGGCGAGGAGTGCTGGTGTTACTGGTGTCACTGGCGAGGAGTGCTGGTGTCACTGGCGAGGAGTGCTGGTGTCACTGGCGAGGAGTGCTGGTGTTACTGGTGATGAGTGCTGGTGTCACTGGTGATGAGTGCTGGTGTCACTGGCGAGGAGTGCTGGTGTCACTGGTGATGAGTGCTGGTGTCACTGAGTGCTGGTGTCACTGGTGATGAGTGCTGGTGTTACTGGCGAGGAGTGCTGGTGTTACTGGTGAGGAGTGCTGGTGTTACTGGCGAGGAGTGCTGGTGTCACTGGCGAGGAGTGCTGGTGTCACTGGCGAGGAGTGCTGGTGTTACTGGTGAGGAGTGCTGGTGTCACTGGCGAGGAGTGCTGGTGTTACTGGTGATGAGTGCTGGTGTTACTGGTGATGAGTGCTGGTGTCACTGGTGATGAGTGCTGGTGTCACTGGTGATGAGTGCTGGTGTCACTGGTGATGAGTGCTGGTGTCACTGGTGATGAGTGCTGGTGTCACTGGTGATGAGTGCTGGTGTCACTTAGTGCTGGTGTCACTGGCGAGGAGTGCTGGTGTCACTGGCGATGAGTGCTGGTGTCACTGGCGAGGAGTGCTGGTGTCACTGGCGAGGAGTGCTGGTGTCACTGAGTGCTGGTGTCACTGGCGAGGAGTGCTGGTGTTACTGGTGATGAGTGCTGGTGTCACTGGTGATGAGTGCTGGTGTCACTGGTGATGAGTGCTGGTGTCACTGAGTGCTGGTGTCACTGGCGAGGAGTGCTGGTGTCACTGGCGAGGAGTGCTGGTGTTACTGGTGATGAGTGCTGGTGTCACTGGCGAGGAGTGCTGGTGTCACTGGTGATGAGTGCTGGTGTCAGTGGCGAGGAGTGCTGGTGTCACTGAGTGCTGGTGTCACTGGCGAGGAGTGCTGGTGTCACTGGCGAGGAGTGCTGGTGTTACTGGCGAGGAGTGCTGGTGTCACTGGCGAGGAGTGCTGGTGTTACTGGTGATGAGTGCTGGTGTCACTGGCGAGGAGAGTGCTGGTGTCACTGGCGAGGAGTGCTGGTGTTACTGGTGAGGAGTGCTGGTGTCACTGGTGATGTGAAGGAGTAAAAAGAACGCTTTATATAGATTGAATATGGGTAATGAAATTCATGAATTTAGCACATCCACTATGTTGTCACGGTCATGTGATCTACAGCATCAGTTGCGTCGCTTCACTGTCATTCATAAACCCTCTCCCGTGGCCTCATGGGATCGTATGCACACTTCAGAATCTCACCGGAAGAAGTAGGTCATCTGGGGACTTTTCACCTTCTGTTTTTCGAATACTATGTATTTGGACATACTACTGGTGAGGAGTGCTGGTGTTACTGGCGAGGAGTGCTGGTGTCACTGGCGAGGAGTGCTGGTGTCACTGGCGAGGAGTGCTGGTGTTACTGGTGAGGAGTGCTGGTGTTACTGGTGATGAGTGCTGGTGTTACTGGTGATGAGTGCTGGTGTCACTGGTGATGAGTGCTGGTGTCACTGGTGATGAGTGCTGGTGTCACTGGTGATGAGTGCTGGTGTCACTGGTGATGAGTGCTGGTGTCACTTAGTGCTGGTGTCACTGGCGAGGAGTGCTGGTGTCACTGGCGATGAGTGCTGGTGTCACTGGCGAGGAGTGCTGGTGTCACTGGCGAGGAGTGCTGGTGTCACTGAGTGCTGGTGTCACTGGCGAGGAGTGCTGGTGTTACTGGTGATGAGTGCTGGTGTCACTGGTGATGAGTGCTGGTGTCACTGGTGATGAGTGCTGGTGTCACTGGCGAGGAGTGCTGGTGTCACTGGTGATGAGTGCTGGTGTCACTGGTGATGAGTGCTGGTGTCACTGGCGAGGAGTGCTGGTGTCACTGGCGAGGAGTGCTGGTGTCACTGGCGAGGAGTGCTGGTGTTACTGGTGATGAGTGCTGGTGTCACTGGCGAGGAGTGCTGGTGTCACTGGTGATGAGTGCTGGTGTCACTGGCGAGGAGTGCTGGTGTCACTGAGTGCTGGTGTCACTGGCGAGGAGTGCTGGTGTTACTGGCGAGGAGTGCTGGTGTCACTGGCGAGGAGTGCTGGTGTTACTGGTGATGAGTGCTGGTGTCACTGGCGAGGAGAGTGCTGGTGTCACTGGCGAGGAGTGCTGGTGTTACTGGTGAGGAGTGCTGGTGTTACTGGTGATGAGTGCTGGTGTCACTGGCGAGGAGTGCTGGTGTTACTGGTGATGAGTGCTGGTGTCACTGGCGAGGAGAGTGCTGGTGTCACTGGCGAGGAGTGCTGGTGTTACTGGTGATGAGTGCTGGTGTCACTGGCGAGGAGAGTGCTGGTGTTACTGGCGAGGAGTGCTGGTGTTACTGGTGAGGAGTGCTGGTGTCACTGGTGATGTGAAGGAGTAAAAAGAACGCTTTATATAGATTGAATATGGGTAATGAAATTCATGAATTTAGCACATCCACTATGTTGTCACGGTCATGTGATCTACAGCATCAGTTGCGTCGCTTCACTGTCATTCATAAACCCTCTCCCGTGGCCTCATGGGATCGTATGCACACTTCAGAATCTCACCGGAAGAAGTAGGTCATCTGGGGACTTTTCACCTTCTGTTTTTCGAATACTATGTATTTGGACATACTACTCTGTTTGCATACTGTATAGGGAAGTATTTGATTTCAGACTCAGCATCATTGTCCATACAATAGAAGTCAGTGGTAACAAACTATTTGGCTACCAAAATTCTTCACTGAAAATTCTGTGATAATTGAATCAACCTCAGGTTTCAAACCTATATGACTGTGTGACACAGAAGAAGAAGTTTAGTAGAATGTCAAAGCTGCTTTTTTTTCCACGCACAATGAAACTGGATGTGGACTGGAGCTGTTATACTCCAAAAACAAATAAAAAAAGTGCCATAATTTGACTTTTTCGCAAGGAATATGATTGGATGCCTTTAAAAATCTTGAAATATAGTGCAAAAGTCTAGTGCTTTTCTATTTTTTTTTGTCTTTTTTGGAGCTTGGCCGCTCCAGTCCCCATCCACAAATAGAAGCTTTCACATTCGGCTAAACATCACTTTTTATGTTCCACAAAAAAAAAACTAAAAAAACTAAAGTCACATGGATTTGGAACGTCATGAATTTGAGTGAATGATGTTAGAATTTTACATTTTAGTACTTTTAATATAAACACCTCAAGAATGTGTTAGCATAAGTGTCCACTAGATGGCAGTATCAACGCTGAAATGACATCGGGGGTTTGAGATTGTTATTGACATGCCTGATCATAGTGTTGTGACATTTATATTAGCTTTCTGATTGGTTCCTCAGTGCTAAAGCAAGATCCATCGGCATGGCAACAGAGCCGTCACACACTGGCAGGGAAATCTGACAGTTTCTAACTGTTGCCTCCCTCTAACTGACCAGTGTGTGGGAATGAAAGGTAGGCTCTCTCACATGTACTCCTGAGAGCGAACACACACACACACACACACACACACACACATGCAGTGTTCGGAGAGCTCTTCAGAAGAGAGGCTTGTTCATCTCATTTGTCATTTAGTCAATACAGCACACTCTCTGATCAATGCCGAGACTGGCGCCTCACAATCAGAGTCGATACGTGACCTTACTCTCTCTCTCTCTTTCCATCGCTCCGTCTTCTCCTTTCAAAGCACTTCTCATTTCACTTTCAAGGATACTGGGAAGAATATAGAGATACAAGCGAGGACAAAGTGCCGGAGCACAGAAAGTCTGTGTGAAATGTGCTTTGTGACCTTGAGTGTGTGTTGACAGGTTTTCTGTTAGTTAGTCTACACCTGTTTGACTAGTTGTTTAGTGGCAGAAGTTGAACATTTCACTCCCATTACAAGAATGTTTGATGTTGATCATTTGCAAACAACACTAATAAATGACTAAAATGTTGGTGGAAACGGGTCTAGTTTGTGTTTTTATCTCTGCACACTAATTAAGGCTATGCTAGAGCTATATTATTTATACTGTTATATTATTTATATATTTTTTTAATTAGCTTTTGAGTATTTTTGAGTTTTAGTCATTTTGTGATGCAATTTTGTCGATTTCCTCATATTGATAAATAATTAAATTTATTTTTATTTCAGTTTTATTAATTTTAGTTCAAGATTTATTTTATGTTAGTTACTTGCCAAGGCAACATTTCAAATTTTAATTTACGTTTTTCTATTGAATATCAATATTTTTTTTGATCTCAGCAGAACTATGTTAATTTCACTTTTATTTATTTATTTTTTTTATTTTTTTTTTATTTATTTATTTATTTTTGTTATAATAACAGGCCTGTTGGACTGAAGACTGGAGCGGAGTACAGAAACTGATGAAATGAAAGAGTTCAGTGATGAAATTCAAAGTTAAAGAGAGTTTTAAAGATCAATTTATTGAATAAAACTTAAAATTCACAACATTAACTTGCTGTCTGTTTTCAGGATGCGATTAAAAAATAATAATAAATGAATGTGTGATGCAACAAGTTCCAAGTAACTGTGTGTCCACACTGAAATGAAAATGCTGCATGACGCAATCACGACCAATCAGAGCATATATGATGGTATATGGTTATTGTTATGTGAAGCAGGATCCCAGCTAACAGCGAACGTTAATACAGGTTTCACTAAAGTTATTATAAAGGTGATGTAAACATCCTTATGACTTTAATATGTTTGCTAAATGTTCTCATAACGTTGTGAGAAAATATTCTTAGAACAACATTCTTGGGACATTATTATAATGTTAATATTTGATGGAATGTTGGGAAAAAAATTTATTGATTTTTTTTTTTAATTAGAATGACAATTACCTTTTTAATTTTCAAAGCATAATATTTTGTTATTATATCCTTGGATTTGAACCTGGTGGTCGTCGATGCTCATTTAAATAAAGCTAATAATATACAGCTTTTTCAACTGTGTCGAGTCAATGGACACACTGTAGTTACAGTTAAAGGTGCTGTACTGTATGTAACTTTTTCACTCTACTAAAGCATAAAAATACCATAATATGTTTGCATATATTGAGGAAACATGAAAAACTCTGAAAAACACTTCGACAGCGAGTTATTTTACTCTGAAATGTGCGTTTCCAGGTTGTAATGTTTGTTATTGTTTTGGTCTGTGATAGCCTACTACACGTTGACAATTTCCATTGTCCGTTGCGCTCGTTCCTGTTGCGCGTCCTCAAACTGGCAACCCGCGTGAGCTCCGTCGAGTCTGAGGAGGCGGGGACGGGAGAAACGACGATCTCCGATATTTTGAATTCGACTGCAGTACCTATTTCGACCACTAGTTGTCCTTCTTACACACTGCACCTTTAAACTTAAAAACATTCATTTAAAAGTAATCTTATTTTTTAATTAAATCCCCAATCCAGCACACGAGCAGAAAAACAGACAAGGTTTTCAAGGTTAAAACCTCCTAAATTAGCCTCTGAAGTGTTGCAGACGTTGGGTGGACGTTTCTCCTGCCGAAAGCTCTTTCTGTCAGTGTCTCTGGATGTTCATCATGCCAAATCTGCTCACTAGCTCCAGGGTCTTTATCTCAGGGGCATTTGGTGTAATCTCTGAATTCTGGCGAACACACACACACACACACACACACACACACACACACACACACACACACACACACACACACACACACACACACACACACACACACACACACACACACACACACACACACACACACACACACACACGTACAGTCAGGCAGAGATGTTTGTCTCAGCTGACAGCTGTCAGCTCTGATAGTGCTCTAGTAATAAAACACTCTGCCAAACAGCCTATTAGCAACGGCTCGTCTGGAAGGAGTGGAGACACACACACACACACACACACACACACACACACACACACACACACACACACACACACACACACACACACACACACACACACACACACACACACACATAAGCAGATACGCTCAGATAGGCAGAATGAGGTCAGAAATAAGGGTGCTCTAAAACAGAGGAGACAGGCCTGGACCTCCTGCTGGGTCTCCCAATCGCCCTGGAGTACACACACACACACACACACACACACACACACACACACACACACACACACACACACACACACACACACACACACACACACACACACACACACACACACACACACACACACAGTCATTGTTTGGACACATGATCCCTATCTCAAACTACCATATGAAATAAACTTTTTTCCTAAAGGAAATGAAGATGATAATTTCATTGTCCCGTCCTGCTCCTGGAGGGCCAGTGTCCTGCAGAGTTCAGCTTCAGCCCCTATTAAACACACCTGAACCCTCTAATCAAGGTCTTTCTAGAGACTTCCAGGCAGGTGTGTTGAGGCAAGCTGGTTCAAAACTCTCCAGGATAGTGTCTCTCCTCCAGGACTGGCGTGGACACACTGATGGAGACTGAAGTGTGTGTGTGTGTGTTTATGTAATACCTGCTCTGTCCTCATGGGGGCAGTGTTTCTCTAGCCTTGATATCTTGTTTACAGTATAATCTGCACAGGCAGTCAGCATGAAATCAAAATCGACCCTGTTTATTTTGTTAATGCACATTCCTGGTTTTATTGTGAGCGATTCATCAAGGATTGTTTTTCAAAATAAATATAACGACTTAATCTTCCCATGACGAGTTTCCTTTTGTGCTGATGTCACTTAGGGTGTGTGGGCTATTGGCTAATCTGTTAATACCTTAAACTTGCATTCAGTTCTCCTTGTAGAGTTCAAATACAATAACATCACAAAATCATTCAAATATATGTATTTTTATTAATTACTTATCCAAAGTTATATTTCACCCTCCACTACAAACCTGTGAGTTATTGTATTTTCTACATAATTAAGTTTAATTCTGATTTACTGGCTAGTTCATGGGTTTCTCAACGGGTCTGAACTTGACGGTCTCCATGGCTGCCGTCACAACAGTGTGTGTGAAATATGCAGATGAAATAGTTTTTGTTGGCAAAGAGAGAGAGTTTGGGATTGCGAGATTGGGAAAAAAATTAATCAGCTAATATGGGAATTTTTGACAGTGTGTTAGCTTATGATGTACACAGGGCACACAATTAGAGATGTGTTAACCAATGTTGTGTGACCCGCTGTAAAACCTCTGAGAAAATAAATAAATCAATAAATAATTATATAGACAAGGGGTTAAAGGGACCGAAAAATTACAGTTCTGTTGCAATTCCCTCATGTTGTTTCGCAGCTGTATGACTTTCCTCTGTGTTGTTTTTTATAATCCACTTCATGTTTGACCTCATAACAACCTTTAACTGTGGTAAAGTCCCTGTAAAGCAGTGGTTAGAAACTAAAATACCATAAAACGTCCTTCTAAGTGTGTGCGCAGTGTTGCTGGCTTCTTGTGTGACAGCTCAGTGTCAGTTCTGTTTCAGTGCTAATAGAGAGGTTAGCGCCCTAAGCCTTTTCTAAAATGATTTAGCTCTAATATCTCTTTCTCAGTTTAGCATTCATGTTCTGTCGGGGCAGATGTAGGTCAGACTGCCAGATTTAACAGCTCTCTGTAGACAAGTGTGTGGCTGTTTGTGGCTAGAAGCTCTCTGCTTTACTTCTGTTCGTCTGTGCTGTGGATACAAACACAGCTAGCGTGACTAGCAGCACTTGACTGTCGCTGCCAATTCAAATGTACAGGGAATGATATCTTAAATGAAGAACCTCAGTTACTTTTTATTTAAGGCAATGTGGTCTATTTTCATTACCTCACTTTTGTCTTTTCGTCACCTAGCATTAATCTCATTCTCTCACATGTGTTTGCTAAGCTAGGCCTCCAGAGAGAGAGAGAGAGAGAGAGACTGCTATAATATTACTGTAAATACAAATACATAGGCTACATTAATGTCACATGAAATTCGCCTAATTTCAGTGAAACTGATCAGCTTTTATACATTTTGTGGTACAAAATTGTTAATTGTGAACTATTGTCAGCTGTAAGTGTTAGCATTAGCTTTCATGGTTTGCCAGATCATTGTGATAAAAGCTAAGAATGTTATCCTAGTAATATCATTTTGTGTTTATCCATTTTTAGCTAACGTTGTGGCAAGGTTCTCTCAAACTCATAAACAAACGTTAATAGACGTTCCAGTAACGTTAATAGAATGTTCGTTCAAAAGTAACATTCCCATAATGTTCTAAAATTCTAAAATGGAACGTTTCCTTCTAACCAAGATAAAAAAAATTAAAACATTTGACGATTTGAACGTTGAGAGGACACTCAGAAAGGTTCATAGAACATAGTTTTGTTAGCTGGGTAATAATATCAGACCTACTGTATTATTTCAGTGGCAGTTTTCGCTTTTCCCATCAACCGTTCAAGCCTGATGCGTTCGATATGTAGTGTTGAGCATTGTGTTTTACGTGGATACTACATTCTCGCAAATCAAAGATAGCGCAAGGTCAGAGTTAAGGGCAGTATAACCTAATGTGCCTGATCTGAGCTCTCACCAGATTTCATATTCAGCACGAGGAGAATGAGATTCACTCATGCGGAAACAGGAGCGGCAGAGAATTGGCCTGAATCAAGGGCTTATATCGAGTGTGTTTGACTGAGATTGGCTGTATAATGAATCTCTGAACTTATTTGAGCTCTATCTCATTTTCGAGATGGTTCAGTGGTGTGTGACTGCGTTAGCATATGGGTGTGTGTGCGCTTGAGGAGAAACAACATGACAAGCCCTGCACTTCAGTGCTAATGCTGATCTGTCAGTGTACTGTTGACAGATCCAAACCAGCCCAGTTCCCTCCCCCCTCATCCCAAACGTCAAACCCAGGCCACTTCAACCCCCTCCTCTGCTTGGGCCGCGTTCCTCACCCCATTCCTTCCCCTTTTCCCCCCGAGAGATCCGAGTCTTATTAGTGCCGAGAGGAAGAGAGAGTGAGAGAGGGAAGCACTTTGTCCTCGTACGCCCTCTGAGACGACCCTCCCACCATCAGTCTTAACATGTTCACCCCGCTCACCATTAAGAGCTTTCTGTGGATCAGTCGACTCAACCTTTAACCCTCATCATGCCAGGTCTGATGATAACCAGCACACAAAGAACATCACCATCATTTAATGAAAACCGTAATTTACCGCAATAAAATAGTGGATTCTATGGGCACTTGTTTCCACCACTGATTAAAAAACAAATTGAGATATTTTATCTTAAAAGTCTGCAGCCCTCTACAATGCGAGTAAATCACCTGCTTATGCCAACAAATTTCATGCTGGGCGACTAAAGAAAATTCTTTAATTAGCCAATGGCTAGTAAATTGTATGATTGCACATGTTTTTAAGCCATGCCAATTGAAACATTCAAGCGCAAGAAGACGCTAAGATAACTCTCACATCTGAATTGTGCGCCCAGAAAGCTACGACTGACAGCGCGCGAATACTGAATCGAGCTCTCTTTCACGTCTTCTTGCGCTTGAACGGACAATTTCACACAAAATGTTGTCAACATGCGACGTATCGTATAGTAAACATAGTCGGTTATGTCTTAAAGGGATACTTCACCTCTGGAAAGATGAATGTGTATTTAAAATAGGTCATTTATGTAGAAGTTTGGAGCTTTCTAGACTGAGAAAAGCCAGAAAATTTATTTTTGGCTTATGTGGATAAAAGACAACAACTCCCAGAATGCACTTGCTTTGCTGCCCTAGCAGGCCACTCCCAAGCCACGCCTACCGGTAAGAGAGCGCAGTTTAAAACAACAAGGCTAGGCTACTATTGAGACTCCGTGACGACGAGTCTGCCTGGGATTTCGAGATCCCCCAAAATGTCCGGGATTCGGCTTTTGCGTTCTACAGTCGCCATTCATTATGTTTACTGTGGCGAGCAGGACGAGGCTGAGGGACGCGGGAGAACGGCGCGAGGCCAGTGGCGTGATCACTGAGACGCACTGGTCTCGTATCTCTCACGGAGGAGCGGGAATTTTCTTAGCAATGTTAAAACGCACATCAACCGATCACTTGTTTAGCGTTCATGTAAACACTACATTCAGATTCACCAATCGGAATGAATTCAGTTAGATTGAAACAAAAGGTGTGCATGTAAACAATGAATGGCGACTGCAGAAAGCAAAAGCCGAATCCCGGACATTTTGGACGATCTCGATGGCCGGACATGTCCGGGAAAAAGAGGATGGTTACCCTACTACTCAGCTTTCTCCTACTACTCAGCTTTCTCCTACTACTCAGCTTTCTCCTACTACTCAGCTTTCTCCACAGAACAAGAGCCTGGTAGCTTACCTTCCAAAGAAAGACGCTGACACTCTTTGTACATTCTGTGAGTGAGATCCCTTTATGGGTGGGTTGAAAACATGCGGGACAGCCCCTACTACTGGCTGTAGTCTCTCGCCTCTGGCCAAAAAAATCCTCCGATGACGATGTTTGCGTCATCTGAGGATTTTTTTCCTGACAAAAAATACATATATCTCTCGTCTCAGGGGGATATGAGGGAGGGAAGCACGGTAATTCCAAAATACTACAGGTTTTCTACTAATACAAAGCTTAATGCTAAATCCTGAAGTATCCCTTTAACTGAATGTAAACAGTTGAGAAGTAAAATGCATGTGTATCAGTATATTAAATCCATGCATTCGCTCTTAAAGTGACAGCTGCCTAATATTCCTCCTGCTGTTTGTTTTTAAACATATTAAAAGATTAATAAGGATTCATCTAGATTTCATTGATACAGTGAAGACTATGCAGTGTTATTTTACTTTTGATTATTACATTTTTGAGTTTATTTTTCTGAAAAAAAGTCTAAATTGTGAGATAAGTGGTCTGTCAACCTCCGTGTCTGAGAATATCTGACTCTCAGGAGCTTCAGGAAGAAGCATAGGATAGCACTTCTTGTCACTGAGAACTCTGCAGCGATCCAGACGCTCCACATCTCATGCGTTCAGACATCCCGTCTTCCCTCCTTCCTTTAATCTGTTGAGAAAAGCCCAGCTGTCAGAGCCGTACTGTGAGTGACTGTTACAGACAGGCATTCTGCGCTCAGGTCTTCTCCCTCACCGACAGGCCTGCACCGAATCACATTTACACACCGAGATCTGAGAGTTCTGCACAACACCTACCACCAGAAACATTTTGACTCGAGGGGCACACTAGACTTTTAAAATTATTTTGGAATTATTTATCATTTCAAACATGACAAACAGTGTCACGCTCCAGAGCTTCTGCTCTGAAAAAAACTAAACAAATTATGCACAATCAATTAAAAATGTTAATATGAAATGTTAATGTCTACTAAATTTGAGAAATTTCTCCTTTTCTCCTGATTTTTATTATCTGTGATGTTTGGATCCCCGTTGGGTCAACATGTTGTCACTTGCATTCTCAGCGTCGCCAGAAGGGGTGCTGTGGTGCGTGAATTGTTATTGTTCTGTCAGTTTTCTCTTTTTAGGTCCTGATACACTCACTGCGAAGTTGTTATGTTCTTTGCTTTAGGGGTATAAAAGTTTGAAATACCTTTGCAGTGAAATACTGTTAGTGAATATTCATCTTAACGCCTAATGTCGCCTAAATATGTGCTGCGTGCTTTCCTGCATGTTTTTAAACTCCAAAAAGAAGTCCATGTGATCGGTGCTTTGCTCTTTGTATTAAACTACACTGTACATACATAATGCTGTTTAGTTCATAATTGCTTATGCAATGTACGATATTATATTTGATTTATAAATGTTAGTTTAAACGTAATGCACCTTTTTAATTTTTTTTTATTATTTAGTTATTTTATTGCTTTGAATAAACAATTTAATGTGGTGCATTTTGCTCATTGCACCCTCTTGTGGCCTCAGGAAGCTTTTCCCCTAACTGAACCTAACTTAAATTCAACTATAATTTTAATATTAGTAATATTTAATAAAAAAATAAAAATAAATTACCAGCCAGAAAGTTCAACTTTTGTTTCAAACTCAAAAAATGAACTCCAAAGGACTTTAGTTTCGGCTTGAGTTGTTTCGAAATGACATCAAACAGGTTGGTTCATTGATTTCGCTTGAAGCATATATGGGCCTTTGGGTTTTTGTAAAGTGACACAGCAACAGTTTTAAGAGAATCTTGCTGAGCAAGAAAGCTTGCATGGCTTCTCGTGTGACTCTGCTGAAGATGAAGTGAACATAACCGCTGCATGCGCAGTTAGCTTACGGCAGTGCTAAAGCCTGAGAAGAAAACTGATCTGATTGCATGTCCAAACACGGCTGAGGCTCCATACGCGGCTCATGGGCTTTAGTGCACCGCTACTCACCTCTCCTGATCATCTAAAGCACATTCCCTATGCACCTCTCTCCTGCTTTTCATATCTTCTGCCTCTTTTTACTAGGGGATAGGTGCAGAAAAAAAGAAAAAACGTGGAGAAGAGAAAAAGAGAGCAGGGAGTAGATATACCAATGACATTTGAAGTGAGAGGGAGAAGGGTGTAAAGAAGTAGAGCAGAGAGGCAGTGTTGAGGATGGGGCCTCGGCTTCTCTCTAATCTCGTATTGATCTCCAGTCAGGGAATGAATTGTGCCTCACTCCTGCTAGGCCTCAGAAGTCTCAGCTATTGATCTGGGCTGTCAGAGAGCTCTGGAGGAACTCTACCATGCAAAGCTGTCCCTCAGCACGTCCATGTGCACTGAGAGCGCAACAGTCGCTCTCTACCATATTTGTATTTTAACTATTGCTTGGAAACTGCTAATGTACTTCATGTGTTGCATATGCGATTTAAGTAGACTGTTAAAGGTAGGGTAGGTAGGAATTTTATAAAAAACTTTTTTCCAAATTTGTTTAAACTTTCTATATATATCAATACATAATTAAAATGTAAGTACTCTGAAAAAAGAGTATAAAAATCGAGTGACTCTAGACCGTTTAATTTGCATTAAACACAGCTCATTATTTCCATCCGGGACGAAACAGATTGGCTTAGGCGACTGTCACTCTCTCTCGCAACCATGGCAACCACCCTTTTGCCACAGGATCTGCCCACTTCCGCGCACCCGTTTGATTTGAGGAATTCAAGAGGCACGGAACCTAGGAATAGCAAAACAATGGCAGAGAAAGAGCAATCAAAATTCACATTACCGGCATATGCAGTTAGCGAAGGCAAACAAGGCAAAAAAAGGAAGACAGTACTAGAAAAGGTAATGAACAAAAAGTCTTTGGATAAACAAAGAAATAAAACGCGTCAATATCCTCGGACCCTAGTTGCACGACCTCCTCTGCTTTGCCCTCGACCCCGGACCTGTCCTCGAGCTGACGATGCGGTACTTGTCTCTGGAGTGTAGTCCTCATCAGAGTCAGCAATGTTTTCATCATGGAAACTCTTACATGCAGAACACCATATATGTTATGAATCTTACACGAAATTCATCTTCATCACAGTGTAACTGATGGTAATGGAAAAACGTGTATCAATGCAACCTGTTTTTAGCTTTGCCTTATAGATATAACTAGCTCGTTAGCGAATCAAAATATATATATTTTAAACTTTACCAATGCTAGCTTGATAGTGAGTACTAAAATACATCTTATTTGTTTATATTCATGATAAAGTTTTTTATTACATGTGATTCTGACATGATGTCACTGCATGCACTGTGCTCCTCTCCGCTCGTCCCCAGGTAAATAATGCATCTTCCAGCTCAGCGGTCGGAGTCGCGCGTTCATGTGTTTTGGGGGCGTGGCTTTGGAAGGAGCCCATAATCAATATTATGTATTGATATATAAATAAAGTTGAAACAAATTTGGAAAAGAAGTTTTTTTAGACAATTCCTACCTACCCTACCTTTAATCGTGCATGCAACAACTGCTTTATTACAAACAAACCACCTTCTAACTAAAGGATTCATGATATTCTTTCAAACTTTTTTTTCATATTCCATATTCAGCAAAGAAATAAAAAACACTAGTGATAAATTATGAGACATAAATAAGATTTCTATTTCAAATAAATGCTTTCTATTCATCAAAGAATCCTGAAAAAAATATGTCCACAAAAATCTGAAGCAGCACAACTGTTTTCAACATTGATAATAATCATAAATGTTTCTTGAGCATCAAATCATCATATTAGAATGATTTCTGAAGGATCATGTGACACTGAAGACTGGAGTAATGATGCTGAAAATTCAGCTTTGATCACAGGAATAAGAAATCTAAGAAATTTAAAATCTGTCTTTATATAAACTTTTACACCGATTACATTTTTTTATTAATTTGACTAAAATATCTTCTTGATAACAGAAATAATATTTGACCAAAATAACATACAGTACACTATATTGCCAAAAGTATTGGGACACCCCTCCAAATCACTGAATTCAGGTGTTCCAATCACTTCCATGGCCACAGGTGTATAAATCAAGCACTAGGCATGCAGACACTTCTGCAAACATTTGTGAAAGAATGGGTCGCTCTCAGGAGCTCAGTGAATTCAAGCGTGGTACGTTAAAGGTTGCCACCTGTGCAATAACTCCATTTGTGAATTTTCCTCACTACTAAATATTCGACAGTCAACTGTTAGTGGTATTATAACAAAGTGGAAGCAATTGGGAACAACAGCAACTCAGCCATGAAGTGGTAGGCCACGTAAAAGCACAGAGCGGGGTCAGCGTATGCTGAGGCACACAGTGCACAGAAGTTGCCAACTTTCAGCAGAGTCAATGGCTGCAGTGGTGTAAAGCGTGGGATGCAGTGGTGTAAAGCGTGGGATGCAGTGGTGTAAAGCTTGGGATGCAGTGTTGTAAAGCGTGGGATGCAGTGGTGTAAAGCGTGGGATGCAGTGGTGTAAAGCGCGGGATGCAGTGGTGTAAAGTGTGGGATGCAGTGGTGTAAAGCGTGGGATGCAGTGTTGTAAAGCAGTGGTGTAAAGCGTGGGATGCAGTGGTGTAAAGCGTGGGATGCAGTGGTGTAAAGCGTGGGATGCAGTGGTGTAAAGCTTGGGATGCAGTGTTGTAAAGCGTGGGATGCAGTGGTGTAAAGCGTGGGATGCAGTGGTGTAAAGCGCGGGATGCAGTGGTGTAAAGTGTGGGATGCAGTGGTGTAAAGCGCGGGATGCAGTGGTGTAAAGTGTGGGATGCAGTGGTGTAAAGCTTGGGATGCAGTGTTGTAAAGCGTGGGATGCAGTGGTGTAAAGCGTGGGATGCAGTGGTGTAAAGCGCGGGATGCAGTGGTGTAAAGTGTGGGATGCAGTGGTGTAAAGCGTGGGATGCAGTGTTGTAAAGCAGTGGTGTAAAGCGTGGGATGCAGTGGTGTAAAGCGTGGGATGCAGTGGTGTAAAGCATGGGATGCAGTGGTGTAAAGCTTGGGATGCAGTGTTGTAAAGCGTGGGATGCAGTGGTGTAAAGCGTGGGATGCAGTGGTGTAAAGCGTGGGATGCAGTGTTGTAAAGCAGTGGTGTAAAGCGTGGGATGCAGTGGTGTAAAGCGTGGGATGTAAAGCACGCCACCACTGGACTCTAGAGCAGTGGAGAAGTGTTCTCTGGAGTAACAAATCACGCTTCTCTGACTGGCAACCCGATGGACGAGTCTGGGTTTAGCGATTGCCAGGAGAACGGTACTGGCCTGACTGCATTGTGCTAAGTGTAAAGTTAGGTGGAGGGGGGATTACGGTGTGGGGTTGTTTTTCAGCGGTTGGGCTTGACCCCTTAGTTCCAGTGAAAGGAACTCTTAATGCTTCAGCATACCAAGACATGTTGGACAATTTCATGCTCCCAATATTGTGGGAACAGTTTTGGGGATGTTCCTGTTCCAACTTGACTGTGCACCAGTGCACAAAGCAAGGTCCATAAAGACATGGATGAGCGAGTTTGGTGTGGAGGAACTTGAGTCCTGATCTCAACCCGATAGAAAAGCTTTGGGAAGAATTAGAGCGGAGACTGTGAGCCAGGCCTTCTCGTCCAACATCAGTGCCTGACCTCACTAATGCACTTCTAGAAGAATGGTAAAGGATTCCCATAAACACACTCTTAAACCTTGTGGAACGCCTTCCCAGAAGAGTTGAAGCTGTTATAGCTGCAAAGGGTGGGCCAACTCCATATTAAACCCTACATATTAAGAATGGGATGTCATTAAAGTTAATGTGCATGTAAAGGCAGACGTCCCAAAACTTTTGGCAATATAGTGTATTTCCAAAAAACAAACAACAACATACAACTTTTTAAGATATAAGATAGTTTATATATATATATATAGAACTGTATGTTCCACAGCTTTTGACTTGTTCGGCTCTGGTTGGAAACATACAGGTCTATTTTTAATTCCAGACATGTTTGAGAGAACAAAGCATGCAGTGGGTTCGGCTGATGGAGGGTGGGCTGGGGTGGGATGACAGTAACAGTCTCCGAGAGTGACGTTTGCCTCTGTATGCAGAATGCGTCTGGTGTGGCCCGTCATGTTTACCTGTAGCTGGGATGGGGCTGAACACGCGGCTTTATGGAGACTGGTTTTGATCATTGGAAGAGCATCTCTACATGGAAAACAGCCTGACTGACTTCTATTTATTTATTATAAATTTTTTATGGCATAGATTCCACAATGTGCTGAAAACATTCCTCTGAGGTTTAAGTCCATAAAGAAATGATGGCGTCACGCAGTTGCTGCAGATTTGTCGGCTGTACATCCATGATGTGAATCTCTCGTTCCAGCACTTCCCAAAAATGCTTTATTGGATTGAGATCTGGTGACTGTGGAGGCCGTTTGAGTTTAGTGAACTCACTGTCATGTTCAAGAAACCAGTTTGAGATGATTTGTGCTTTGCGACGTGCATTATCCTGCTGGAAGTAGCCATCAGAAGATGGTCCACTGTGGTTATAAAGGGATGGACATGATCAGCAACAATACTTAGGTAGACTGTGGTGTTTAAATGATGCTCAGTTGGTACTAAGTGTGCCAAGAAACTATATAACACATTACACCATGAACCACTGATACAAGGCAGGATGGATCCATGCTTTCATGTTGTTTACGCCAAATCCTGACCAGACCATCTTAATGTTGCAGCAGAAATCAGGCAACGCTTTTCCAATCTTCTATTGTCCAGTTTTGGTGAGTGTGTGTGAATTGTAGCCTCGGTTTGCTGATCTCAGCCGACAGGAGCGTCACCGGTGTGTGTCTTCTGCTGCTGAAGCCCGTCTGCTTCAAGGTTTGATGTGTTGTGTGTTCAGAGATGCTCTTCTGCACCTCGGTTGTAATGAATGCTTATTTGAGTTACTGCTGCCTTTCTATCAGCTGAACCAGTCTGGTCATTCTCCTCTGACCTCCGGCATCAACAAGGCATTTTCTTTTCTTCCACAGAACTGGCGCTCACTGGATATTTTCACTTTTTCAGACCATTCTCTGTAAACCCTAGAGGTGGTTGTGTCTGAAAATCCTGTAGATCAGCAGTTTCTTAAATACTCATACCAACCCATTTGGCACCAACATCAATGTCAAAAATCACCTTTCTTCCTCATTCTGATGCTCAGTTTGACCTTGAGATCATCTTGACCATGTCTATATGCCTAAATGAGTTGCTGCCATGTGATTATATTTGATTAATTATTATTAGTTATTTATTTACTTACTTATATACATTGATATTGACACACTGATGTAGTAAGTGATACAGTCATGAAATCAGAATAGTTCCTGGACTGGAACTTGCTAGTATCAAAAAGGATTTAAAAGCACCATAAAAGTAGTCTACACATGATAGTATGAACCACTTATGGTTCTTTTGCTTATATATATATATAAACATCCACAATTTCAGTCTCCATTCATTGAAATCTAATGAAAAAGAGCAGCCAACACATTCTTCAAAATATTTCCTTTGAATTTGGTAAATGATGACAGACTTTGTATTTACGGTGAACTATCCCTTTAATCGTGGGTGTAAACAGGGCCTTTGAGAGTCGACAAGGCAAAAAAAGACCTTGATTCTTCTCAGCATTGTTGTGAACCGTAACGATGACAGTTTTAAAGTGTTTTAAACAGCATAACCTTCATTAAAGCTTAATCGCTTCACCCCTACGCTTTCTATGAATGCATCTTTCCGCAAACTCAGCCATGGCGCTCTTTGATAAAGAACGGAGCGTTCCGACACACCCTCCGTCTGATTCATTAGAGCAGATTCTGCAGTAATTATCAGCTCACCCACACTCATTAAATCAAGCGTATTATGAAGCTCAGCGCATCAGCGTATCCCACACGTGAAGCTCTTATCCTCGCGCCGTACACACGCAGCTGTTGCTCCGCTATTGTTCCGTGCACAGTGACTTAATTACTCATACACACACACACACCCACACACACGCATTCACACGCTCACAGAACAAACACTCGCTGTACATGTCGCAATCAGGGAGTAGAAGCGCTTGCGTGTTGTTGTGTCTTCGGACCCCTGGGGGGAGTCATTTTTAAATGAACTCATTTAGAGTCAAACCCACAGTGGATATTATGAACAATACAATCTCAGAACGCAGTGTTGTGTGTGTGTGTGTGTGTGTGTCCACCCGTCTCTGTTTCCTCTTCCTGATTCTATAGAATGTTTCTCATACGCCTCCAGGAAGTCTTGGAACTGTATGTTGTTTAATTCTCTATGTATATCAGCGCCCCGTCTGAGAGTGCCAGCGTGTTTCTGGCTTCGGACACTTGTCGACTGTGTGATGCAACTGTGACCAACACTGGTGCAACAGTCCCTCTGTGTTTTCATGGTGTATTTACTGTACATAATCATAGCGTTATGCTGTTGCTGACAGGTAATGCATGAGAGGTTGGGGATAACAGTGGTTTTACTGTGGTAAAAACACTAACGCTGGGTTTCCAGGTCTTTGGAACAACAATACCCCAATGACCAAAGCAACTGCACATTGTTGAGCCCCTAATGCACATGTGCATATATAGGCCTAATTTATAAAATAAATTAAAAGTTTTTTTTGTGATATATATTGTATTATTTTATTTAGTTATTCTTGCATAATTTGAAGAAATTACAATATTTGTTAAACGGGATTCATAATATTTATAATATTGATTGTTGAGATGCGATCTTGAATGGTGTGATTTCAGCCCTGCAAAAATTATTTTCTTTTCAACTTTTATTTCTTTTTATATTCTTTTAGTAGAACACCTCCAAAACTATTTTACCTAAAACTGAAAAATAATTTTTCAAATTTCGGTGCATCACTAGTTGAGATGGAGCCACAACTGAGGGACAGGGTCGTTTTTTTTTTTTTTTATAAAAAAAGGTTTACACAACATATATTAAAATGGCTTATTTCACTCCTTTATATCTTTAGTTATTTTATGATATATATTCATATTTCATTCAAAGTTTGGGTCTGGGACAATGGTAATATTTTTATTTATTTTATTTTATTTTTGCATGAACTTGGGTAGCGTATAATAGTAATATTAGTAATAATCAATAATAAAATAATATAAACAGTTACGCCAAATAATATTGTGTACTATCCTTATAACAGTTGTTTTTTTAGGTTCGCCAATCAACTTAGGAACTCATTATAGAATTCAAATGATATGAGGTCACGTGTGTGTGTGTGTGTGTGTATGTGTATTGTTATTCTACAGCTTTGGCTATTCATTCGACTGTCCTATGACTATTTTTAGAGCATAATCTAGAGTTTATGTATGTCGTCACACATTTGAATGTATTTGCCTTTGCACGCTGACTTGTTTTGTGGACCTAGACGTTAATGTCACATTGACTTCTACCTGCTGTCTCCCCTCTCGTCTCCTGCTGATGTGTGTTTCTGCTTCCAAGCTTTTTGATGTCGGCTAGAGCTCCTCTTGTGTTCTTGTCGAGTTGTGTGCTAAATAACCTCACCGTGACCAACGGGCCCTTGACCCGAGCTCTGATCTCACTGTGACTCTGTGCTATTGAGGGACGATCCTGAACGGTGTCAGTCTCCACATCTGCTCGAGAACCCGCGGGTAGTCTAGCAAGCCTCGTCCTTGCCTCATATTTCTATATGCATATGTTGAAGAATCTGCCAGCTGGCAGGATTTGTCAAAATCTCCGTTGAACTCCTGGTGGTTCATTGGTTAATGAACTTTAAATGACTTGCATAGCCCACATAAACTCAATGGCTTAAAATGTTTTGCATATTATATGCTAACATGCTAAAAATGTGCTTCTGTATTTTTATCAACATACAAATGTTCCAGCAGTTGCTCTACCGAGCTTCCCTTAGTTCTAAACCAAAGAATGAACCTGGTTTAGCTTGCTTGTGCTGTTGTTTGCCCGCCGAACATGGCTGTCGTTACTTTTTGAACCCTGGAGTATTTCTCCCGCATGGTTTTACTCGGCTTGTCACGACGCACGCCAGATTGTTTGGATCACATAGAAGCCAGGAGCTCTGCAGTGTTTTGCACTTGTCACCTGAACTTTAATTAGTTTGGTCTGTTCGCGTTTCAGAAGGGACCGAAGACTGCTGTGCGGTCCCTCGTTGTTTTGATTCAGAGCCGAGTGCTAGTGTGTGTGTGTGTGTGTGTGTGTGTGCTCACTTTTACCTTGCCATTGATTTGAATTTCAAAGTCCTTGTGCGCTCGTTGGCACTTCTGGCTTGTTGGCGGCGTGGAAGCGACGGTAGGCGTGACAGGTGGAAAGTGTGTGTGTGTGTGTGTGAGAGAAAGATGCAAACTCATTGCCGTATGCTGAGTGCATCTTAAATCACATCACATTGACATTAAATTCAGGCAGGTGGAAGTGTTGTATATTTACCGCCATGTTCACATTCCCAGTTTGCTCAGGCAGAAAGAGACAAATTAAATATGTGGCTGTGTCTTCTTCCTTTTCTCTTCATGAACCTCTCCAAGTTTTATACCCTAAATCTCTGACTAGATTTGGTCCTGTGGGCCTTTACAAAGCATACTCCCTCCACAATGTTTATTCTCTCACTAGTTTATTTGATAAATCTATCAATTTTTGATCTTTTTTTCTGAAAAGCCTTTTTTTTTCTGATCCAACAAATGTTATTTACACCACATTTCAAATGATATATTGTGTTTTATAACTTGTTTTAAGTAAAAACATCCTAAATTGCTATTAAGTAATATTTTCAATCTTTTTGCACAATTTGAAAAATTAGAGCTTAACTAAAAAAAGCTTTAAATACTGGTAAATTGTTTAAGGTAGAGATTCAGTCAGTAATTTTTAGTTAAAAATAGATTTTTTTACATAATTTTTTACTAATTTAGAGTGAAATAAAATGTATACATAAAGGGCATTTGAGAAGAAGTGACGAAGGCACGGGAAGAAAAGTTCACACTTTAGATCAGGGTCCGATTCTCACTATTAACTAACTATAGTCGTCAACATTTGAAGTTGATCAAAACCTCAAAGTTATACATGAATTTTGAACAATACCCGTTCTTGTCTTAGGACAACTTTGATTTAACTTTTTTGATCTACTTCAAATGTTGACTACTGTATTAAATATGACTTTTGCCTCAATTGTTTTGCCTCAAAAAAACGAATTCCTAGTTAGTAGGTAGTTAAGTTTAGGTATTGGTTAAGATTAAGGGGTTTACAATATGATCATGCAGAATAATTCATTAATATGTGACCCTGGACCACAAAACCAGTAAATTGATATTATACATCACCCGGAAGCTGAATAAATAAGCTTTCCATTGATGTATGGTTTGTTAGGATAGGAGAATATTTGACCGAGATACAACTATTTGAAAATCTGGAATTTGAGGGTGCAAGAAAATTGAAACATTGAGAATATCTCCTTTAAAGTTGTACATTTATGTTCATGATTGTGCTGCATTCACTCACACACATTTTTTTTGTGATATATTTACTGTAGGAAATTTACAAAATATCTTCATTGAACATGATCTTAATATCCCATTGATTTTTTAAATAAAAGAAAAAAAACGATAACCTTGACCCATACAATGTATTGTTGGCTATTGCTACAAATATACCCATGCGACTGGTTTTGTGATCCAGGGTCACATAGGCCTATGTGCTTTAGAAGTACTAATAAACAGCCAATATCCTAGTAATATGCATGCTAATAAGCAACTAGTTAATAGTGAGAATTTGACCCTAAACTAAAGTGTTACCAAAAGTTTTAAACTGACCTTCATATAACAAAATATCTAGGACATAAAAGAGCTGTATTTGAAGAGACACCCATCTGTGTTTTCTGTGCATTTTCCCCCTTGTAGTGCATATGTGTTTAAAACAGTGGTAGGTCCCATTTCAAACACCCCAGCCCATTTCAAATCACTCCCAGTGAAATGCTCGTCGCGTGAATCACTCTCTCACAAAACGCGTGGGATAACGACAGAACCCCAAATGTGCCATTTTCTCTCCTCCGTCAACGGGCTCTGAATGGCGTCATTATGCTGCTGATTTCAAAAACAAAAGATAAAGATCGAGGCGGCACCATGAACGGCACACGCGCACAAACGCATGCCTAAATAAAGTGGTTTTGTATTGCTCAGTTGGGGCGCTACGTCTCATGCAGTTATACATAATGGCACCTGTTATAAGAGCCGTCATCCATAAGCAACCTCACGGGTGGTAACGGAAACTCAGGAGACGTGTTCTTGCGTGTTCTGCTGATAAGATGGGACAGAAACGTAAACGAGCAAACTGTTGCCATCTGAGGGACAACACATTCTCTACAAGAACACAGATTTAGACCGAACAAACGTATATCAGTGAATCGACTCATCTGCAAAGACCAGTTTAGATCGACAGTCTGGTCCAGGCTGGTTTATGCTAGTTTGTGCTGGTCTAGTTGGGCCGTAACCATCCTATGCCCTCCCTATTGTTTCGATTATTGATTTGCCTATATGGGTTTCAAGTCGCTAAATACCATTTACATCTGGTTGTCCTCAGTTCTAAACATTTGTGGTTCAGCTAGCCAAGAAGTCTGGGTGGGACACTAGGCACCAGCACATCCATAAATCAACGTTTAGTACCAGAGAAATATACCATATGGTGGTTTTTCAGCAGGGAATATCTATATTAGTGCATTGGTTGTATTTTATTTCATTCCATTCGACTCTTGAACCGTAACATCAGAACTCCTCTCTCAGTGTTGTTAAATACTATTTTGTTTACTAAGTTCTGGTAATCAACAGGGAAGAACTGTAATGACTCTGCTTCTCAAGATTCAGAATTATGTTGTCTGCTATGATGAAGTAATGCTCTGTTTTGAAAATCTAAACTCATAAAATAACCTTATGCGAGAAGTATGTCCCAGTGGATTGGAATATATGTTTGAGGATGTAATTGAGTATATGAACAGAAGGGGGCGCTGTGGTACTTCAGTTGAGTTGTGTTTGCTTTTTTTTAATACTTCTCTGTGATCAAACACTCCCCAAACACAAACTGACTACCACTCAAACTCAGCATCTGTGTATGTTTTTTCATATTGCAAAGGTTCATTTGTGTTGAAGATAAAACAATTTGCGTGTTTGTGTGTGTATGCACATGTGTTCATAAGCTAAAACAATTTTTACTTGCAACTAAACATTTTTCATTGCTAACATGTGCACGCTTTCTACTTGTTTAATGGTAGCTTACATCTGGATCCAATGCACATAATCACCTTATGCAGAAGACTACAGACTTCACCAAACCTCTAACACACACCACACATTCCTTTTCAGAGGACATAATCCTCAATACTCGCACACTGAGGCCTCTTTGATCTATCTTTAATCATCCACGGACTCCCCCTACGGATAAATGTGATGGACAGACATGCATTATTTTTTAGAAGATGATATTTTCTAGGGCATGACTCTGATTCTCCAGCCATTAAGAAAGCGTACATGTTTCCAACTATAGGCTTTGAACTCCTACGCCGAGCAGCCCATCCTTTTGGCCGTGTATCTCCTACAGAGAACAGAAGTGCATTGAGGAGCTTAAGTTCACCTCTGAAGGTTCAGAGTTGACTATTAGACATAGTACTTGCACTTTGTGTTCAATGATAGCCTACGGTCAGAACACTTTTCCTTCTGTTGAGCCTCAAGCGAAAGGCCTTGCGGAATATCACATTCCCCTAGTCTGCACCTTTGTGGATGGGTTGGGAATAAAGACAGAAAGGACATTGAAAAGAAAGGGAGAGAGAGATAGTGAGACAATGTGAGTCTTTCAATCCCATCACCTAATTCTCATTTAACAAATCATTCGGCAGATGCATGATCCATGAAATGGCTACAAACCAAAGGGATTTTCTCTCGTCTCTCATTCTCTTTTTTTCTATTTGGCTAAATCTCTCCTTTTTAGTAGCCTTCGGAGTACAAGCTGTTTTCTGATTCATTTTCGTTCGTTCTGTAATCCCTTTTCTGAAACATCACACACTAAGGGTTCAGAATCCATACTGATGTCATTAATCCCTGCAGGATTCTGGCATGTGTGGGTTTGTCTGGAAGAGGCGCTGGCCTAGACGGACAGAAAACTCCAAGGTAGCCATTGTCTGTTTTTGGTTAATTGATCGACCAGTCTCAGCGGATCGTCCTCCTGCAGCTTTGGAGAGGACCCCTCGTTTTTATTGACTCTCTGTTGGTTGCTGAGGAAATACAAATCACTTTTATCAGGCCTCCAGATGGTTTCCCCGTTAACTGATATTCAAATACATCTATCCCGCTGTCAAAGTGACTCGGTCTGAATGCATTCAGGTGTATTCTTCTCTACATCCTCACACAGCTTTCCAGAGTCTGAGAGCTTCTTTTCCAAAGTCTTTAGCTACTTTAGCCTAATCTTTGATTAATGTTGTCTTCAAGTTACTGAATTGCGGCCTGTGAAGTTTGGATATGGATCAAAGGCTTTCCGGCCTAGTCGTGGATAGCTCAGGGTTTTAATGCTTTACCCATCTCAGTTCAGCTTCCTCTGTCATTATCTCTCCTCCCCCTCCTCTCACTCCATATGTGAATCCAACATTGTATCTCCTGACTCTTGATGCCTCTTTCAGGGATTGCATCTTACTATAGCGCCAGCAGGAGCTGAATCAAGCTAATCGTGCACTAAGCATCAGCTCATCATTGATGTAGTCCCAGGAAAACTTTCTGGATTGGCAAGCTAAGACTTTGAACAGGAGAGGAAGGATTTCTATGTGGTTAAATCTTCGCAATCCTAAGGCAATGACACAGCTCAACTTGATTCTGCAGCTCGGCACGATGAGTCAACTGAGAGATGCGGAACTGCTAAATCCACTTTTCCTAAAAATAACCTAGGGTTGACGTCAAACATATTGATATTAACAAGTTCTTTGGCCGGCTTAACTGGCTTTCAGTAGGAAGACATAATTTGTCCAAATGTATGATGGCTAAGAGAAAGGTGTGAAGTCATTAAACTCAACATCTCTTTTTAATGGTCTTTTATAGTGGCAAATGAGAACATAGTCTAAACTGATCTACGACCTAAAGGCCACCGGATTCAGGCTTCTGTGAGGCAATGCATGCAACGTAATGCAATAAACTTACCTCGCTCTGCCCTGTTCCTCTCAAGAAGACTCTTCTATGTACTGTCGATCCACAGTCCATAACCTTCCGCTCTTGATTTCCAGCGCGGTGCCCTGACATCCTGCGACGCTCGGTTTTACGATAGCCTAGGGTGATGAGGTCACCTAAATGCCTCATCCTGTAGTTGCATGCCATTGAATTTATGACAGTGCTCCCTCTGCGTATACGCAAGGGCCGGATAATTTCTTTATTAGCATGATTTCATATGTTTGTGCTGTGCAAGCTCTAAAAACAGTTTGAAAAATGGAGAATTCACAGGCCTAATTCGTCTCGCTCCACGAGAGGCGGTTTTATATAGAGAGAGGTGGATATTAGCTCTGTCTGGAACAGTCTTTCTGATGGCTGTGCAAGTGAAGTGGTGCATTTTCAGGGGCAGATTGCTCACATTGGAGAGCTCATAAAGATGATCCAAATGTATCTCCATCGATTCCTGCCAAAGTGGCTCTCACTGACTTGGCAGCGCTGTGAATGTTATTTGGTTCAAATAAATGGTACAGATTGTATGGTCATTCATAGCTTTTGTAGTGTCAACTCCCACTATGATATTATGGACCATTTCGTGGAATAGATGGGCAGGTATGGAATCGGTAATTCTTCATCTTTGTTTGGTTTCTGTGCTTGCCTTCAAAGAGTCTGACACCTTGCTGCTTTCCTTTTCTGTCTCCTGTCTCTTGTTCTTTTCATCTATATCTCAGTCAAGAGGAGGGAGGCGTGCTCCCCACTGGTGGGTAAACAGGACGAGGGGTGGTGGAGGATACTAAGAGGTATGCGAACTGAAGAGAGCAACAGGAGGATGCCACATGCCGCTTGTTTTCTTTTTTGTAAGGGCCTCAGCAGGAGTTTAGGGAGTTTCCGCTCGAAGACACACAAGAAGCACGATGCTCTTACACATACAGTGTGATTAAGAAAGATGGGAGAGGTGTAGATTTAAATATATCATCCTTTTCTCCTCTGCTTAACCCCAGCTGTCCTTTCTTTTGCCTGTTTAGTTACCAATACCGTTTCATTTCAATCCCCCTTATCTCCATACTTCTTGCTGCAAAAACAAGGTCTTGGTTATTAACCTTGTTTTTGAAAGATTTACATTTATGTTTTTGTGCATTTGACAGACTACTTTATCCAAAGGGACTTCAAAGTATACAGTTCATGCATACACTAGGCATCTAAACCTGCTCTTGTCCTAAGTGCAACTCAAAAGCTGTGAAAGATGGTTGCAAATTTTTTGCCAATGGTCCAGCTGATCAACCATTCAATGACCATTTTGGACCAGATAGAAATCATATCAGAGGCTGGTTTTAGTTGGACTTTCTCAACCTGTTGTGCTGTACGTGTGTTTATGGTGTAGTTGTTTGGGGATGAGCTCATGGCTTCTCTGTTAGGTCTGTGCTGAATAGGCTATACTTTACACACCATTTCTCTGGCCACTTACTGATAAGAACCTCATTACGCATCAAATGGGCACAAATTGCCTCAGTCTTGCATTGCTATCTGGATGAATACATCCCTCCTTTGCTCTGAGGCTGTAATAGAGCTGTGTTTGTGTGTCTGAGCAGGCTTCCTAGCGTGCTTCTATTTATGTTGTGTCTCTTGTTTGTGCTTTTAAATCTCTGACTTTTGTTGTTGTGTTGTACTTAAAGCACTTACTGAGGTATGTATTTGTCTATGGATATACCTCCTTGCAGTTAAATGTAAATACACACCGACAACTGTAGCCCTAGCCAGAGTGCCTGGCTCGGTTTGCATACTGCTTGGGGAACAGAGATAGAGGGGCTGATAATGTGCTATCAGATGAGTGGAGGAGGGAGAGAAAGAGTTGTGTTCACAATCACCTATCTGGTTCTCCGTTAAGCCAATTAAGCTCATTACCAGTTCAGCCCATTCCGGCACTTTACACGCACACTCACGCAGAGAAACATATGTGGCTATGAAGTTTTCTTAGTGTTTGAACCAAATCAACAGTGTTCTAACCAGCAACATCCTATTTGGAACAGTGCATTATAATAATGCTACTTGAAGTCAGACTTTCAACTTATGTGGAAATCTAGTAGGGGTGTAATAAGACATGTATTCATCCCGAGGCATCACAGTACAGACGTCACGGTTTGGTATATGAAGTCAGACGACGAATACAGTCATTCACAGGCGATCCACACTCCAATCCAGAAGGGGGCGCGCACGGTAATGCAATGCTGTTTGCTAACCATCACAACAGAAGTAAGAGCAGAAGAACAGCACATATGCAAATGACTTGAGTGCTTGAAAACAAGTCCTCAGTACAGTGGTAGTAAACTTGTATCAAACTATGAACTCAAAACTGAGGTAAGTGCCAAGTTCTGCGTGTACCGTTACACCCCTAAAATCTAGACAATCAAACACCTGCAGAGCTATTGTTATCATGCCTGCATATCTAATGTTTGCATCACTAACTTCTGACCTCTCATTTGAAGATATTTGGAATATTCCACATTTCTTTGTCTGGAACACAATAAACATAACATATGTTGATGCACTGTTTTGTGGCTTGATACAGTGTTTAGTGTTCACTGAGGACAGACACATTACACAACGCTGGAAACGTGTTGTTTTGGACCTGCTAAGAATTCATTGTGCACCAACACTAAACCAGTTCTGCTGAAAAGTATAGCGTTCTTAGTATAAAGCTGAGTTGCAATAGTTGACATGGTTATTAGTTTGTTACTTAATTTTTTTAAAAGTGTATCTGAGGTTAAATGAGGACATTTTTAAAGCACCGCTGCCCCATGGCATCCCTGTATTGTTCAGTCTGTGTTAATTAGAATCAGCATCCGCTCGCTCTCTGTGCCCTATTGGGGGTTGCGGAACGTGTTTGCATGCTGTTGCCCCCTGTGGTGAAGGTTATGTATTGCGGACATGCACCTCACGTTCTGGACCCCAGGGCAGGGAATTAGACTGGTAAATAGGTCAACACTGAACACAAAGGAACTACGGCAGGTGGAAGTGGCAGTGCTGTGATTCTCATCTGTCTAAACAGTCAGGAATGGGGAAAGGGGGATTCAAATAGTCTGGAATCCCAACTCAATTCCCCTTTACGTCCCATACCTCATAAGAAACGTTCTTAACCGCACACACATGATAGAAGCAGTTACACACAAGTGCATTCATGAGATGCAGGTGCAGTAACACAAAAAATCAGATACTGTGTGGCAGATGCATGCACATACACACGCAGTCTATAAATATTTAGATTAAATCCTTATCACTCCAGTTAATTAGCACAAAAATTACATTCACAATGAGATACGATCAATCAACATTCAGCCGTCTGCAATCACTGTTTACAGTGACCCTCGGTGTTTGCATGAATACTAATGCGTGCACACACACAAAGCTGCATGATTAATGAAGGCAGTTTGAGACAAAGACCGGGGTCACACCTCTTCTCTCCTCCCATGGCGGTGCATCCAATAATAAGACCTGTTTTAATAACACCGGCTCTTTTTAATAAAGCTCCATCACCTTGACGACTGATCCGGGCAGGATTCCACGCCGCCCTCGTGTGCCCGGGAAGCACTGACCCCATTGACTCGGGAACCCCTCTGTGTATAAAGTAATTCTTTTGATTTAAGGAAAACACACATCCCATTGTTCAGAGGCTCGTCTCTGTGCATTTTGGGAGATGAATTTAAGGTCTTGACATCGCCTTTGACCAAGAGTGTAATGTACACTGAGAGACCACATGCTGAGCCGGCAGTCGCATTGGCTGGGTTTGGCAGGATGGTCTTGGAATAACAGTAAGACTTCACAAAGCATACTTTTTCCATACCAGTTTTTGGAAATCACAAGTCTTTTAGGAATGTTTGGAGTTTGTTTTGTTTTGTTGTCTATACCATTTTTTAAATTTTTTTAAATTTTAGTTTAAAGCTGCTTTTCTGCGGCACCAGCCGAAATGGCAAAGTTACTACTTTTTAAAAACTTGAACAATGTCTCTTAATAATGACTTTCAAGCATGTCTTTAATTGACCGGACAATCTCTGACAAACACAAATCCTGCCTATTTAAGACTATTTAAACAAACACAGCAATGTTTTAAAAACATTGAGAAAATCAACCAATTAATCGTCTTCTTAGTTATAGTTGTCTCTGCAAAAGAAAAAAATGACATTATCTTTTAAGGGGCATGGGAAACAGAATTATATTTGCTTTTATATCAATGCTTTTTGAGTATTTAGGTACTTGACCTGCTTTGGTAAACAACAGTGGGAATTGTACTGGTAAGTAGAGATTAGCCAGTCATAACATTTAAGTCATTTGCATAAGCCTTAAAGGGACAGTAACAATTCAACCTGTTTGGGTCCTATGGCCTACCTTACATCTTACATCTTACATCTCCACCTTGCAGTAGCCAGAACTGTTTTTGCTGCAAATAAGGTGTAAAATAAAGTTAATTTAATAACACTGCCGTCTGAAGTGTGCAAATGTGTGTTTTTCTGACTGCTGCAGTGCAGCACACTCTTCAGCAGTGTCTCTCGGCATGTTTTAGAGGCACGACAGGCCTGTTTAGCATTCACACAGGCTCTCTGTGGCAGCCGATTGTAAAACTCATTCTCTCTCATGCGCTTTCCTCTGGCCCGTTGAGAGATGGCATGTCTGTCTCTCACATGGATGCCTGCACCTGTCAGATAGGGAATGCTGCAAGTCTCTTCTGAACACAACATAACACAGAACATAACCAGGGTGCGAATTACGGGGGGTTTGGGGGGGTTTGACCCCCCTAAAGAAGGCTTGATCCACACGGATGGACGTCAAAACTAGATTGGGAGGGGGGGTGTCAGTTACGCATAATAAGAGCTTTACTTGCAAATATGAAGATGCATTTCTGTAGCTACTAATGATTTTAAATTGTTATTTTTGCCGCCCCTGAAATGGGTCATACCATTGATATTACCTAAGCAGTTGAAGTAAATACGCTCATTCAAGGACGTGCATTTATTGCCTGGACCGAGCAAGAACACCCAAGGGCCTAAAATGCATGTTCAGAGTTCAGTCAGTAATAAAGTTTACTCTGTATAACTTAATGCTGTTGAACTGAATATATGAAGCAAACTGTTTGCTAAAGTTACCACAACATTAACAACAACACTGAAGTAAGAGTGTAAGAGTGCTCGGTTAATCTGTCTGTCGGATGTGTGTGAAAGTTGTGTTTGTTACCCTGCAGGTTTTCTTTCAGAATCATCATTGGCCAGTAGAAAGAAAAAATAGCATACATAAAAGCTTTTTATTTAAAATGAAGACGAGATAAAGACCCACTCGTCATGTGAGGTTTGTTATGAAATGTCCGGTATAAATAAATATATTATGAATAATGCAATATAATTTCAATCACCAGTGAACGAGCCAAAGAAAGGAAAGGAAAGATAACATATATCATATCATATCATATCATATCATATCATATCATATCATATCATATCAAATCATATATCATATCATATCAATCATAACATAACATAACATAACATAACATAACATAACATAACATAACATAAAAACAAAAACATAACATAACATAACATAACATAACATAACATAAAAACAAAAACATAACATAACATTACATAACATAACATAACATAACATAACATAACATAACAAAAACATAACATAACATAACATAACCAAAAACAAAAACAAAAACATAACATAACATAACATAACAAAAACATAACATAACATAACATAACATAACATAACATAACATAACATAACATAACATAACCAAAAACATAACATAACATAACATAACATAACATAACATAACATAACATAACATAACATAACATAACATAACATAACATAACGCAACGCAACGCAACACGTTAAATGGTTTTAGCTTTGCATATTTGGGATCATGCATGAAGACCGCTCTATTATGTAATGCTATATATACGTTACAAGTGGTCTGGTAACAACCTGCAGATAATTGGAGCTCTTCAATTGGTTGAATAGACCCTGAGACCCTGATTGAAGGTCTCCTTGAAGTATGTGAGGTAAGACCTGCACGAACGACAGCCATCCTTCGTTATTTCTTTGTAAAATGACCTTCGTGTCTTTTTTGAGACGAGCACATTGTTGTGTACTGCAGACCCTTGTAGTGCAAAATAATGCCACATGTACTCCAGGTTTCCCAGAATCCCTTGTCTGGGTACCATTAACAAGAAGAGTTTGTTTGAACCATTCTCCCAGTATCCCGTTTCATCAGCATGGTTATCAAGGCTAACTTAAGTCTGAAGATCGTGTACTAGTTGTTTGGTTCCTGTCCAAGCTTTTAAGTGTACTAGAAGTAGATTTTTTTTGCTCAGATGTCGCTTATGATAAGATAAGATAATCCTTTATTCGTCCCATCCTTTATGCATATCTTAAGGAGATTTAAGGGCAAAGTTCACCTAAAAAATGAACATAATTTGTGGTAGTTGTTACATATATGAAGACATACCTCCACTTTGCTTCATCTGATTCCTGTATAAAGGAAAAAATACACCAATAATGTGACCTAGTCATACAGAGTAACCACCACAAAGAATGGTGTGTGTTGTTTGCTATTATTTGTGTGACAGAAGCCAATTTCAGCACTGCATTCAGGCTGTCAGGCGTCTGTGTTTTGCACATTTACAGGATTTCCTGAGGAGTGTTTCTCCGCTTTGAGTTACAGATAGAGACTCCTTCAGAACGAAGAGATTGATGAAGGTTTTTGACAATCCTGTCAGGAGGACATTGTTGAAACATTGTTTGTGCTATGAAAGATATGTCTGGGGAAACATTTCTGTTCCTTTTCAACAAATGATCCATGAAAAGAGGCATTTAACCTTCAGGAAATGTCTGTCCGCCTCAGGAGGACTCAGATTCGATATTATATGTGTGCTTTTATTTTAAATTCATTTTAAATGAATGTTCTTCATTTTTGAAACCCTGTTATCAAAACTTGAGACGTATACTTCACATCTGTGTTTGAACTTTATTTATACAATAAATATACAAAATAAAATAAATAAATGTGTAATAATTAACAAAAAAGTCACAGGGTTGTAAATTTAGCTTAAATTAAGCTTTTCTTAAATGGGACTAAATATTAATTTTATAATTTTTCTCTTACATTTACTTTGGGAACAGGACTTAATATTTAAGCTTGACAAATTGCCTACTATTTACTCTGAAATATGCTTAAAATGTATTTGAAGAAAATATGTAAATGACGTTGTGCCCTGAGTAACACTTTTTTCCCCCATAACATTTTTCGATCGATTGAATGATTGATGGGAAATCATGCAGTAACAGCATGCAAAGTGTGGGACACATTTATGATTTTTCTTTATTCAAACAATTTTATAATTCTTCAATTAATTAAATAATAGCTTAAAGCTGCAGTCTGTAGTTTTTGCTCTTTGTCGCCATCTCTGTTCGAAATCTGCAATTGCAGTTATTCGCGGAATTATCAGCTTTACGTGGCTTATCTCGGCACGGCACAGCGCGGATGAATCCAGTGTTTTGAGGAGAATGTGTGGCTGTCAGTCGCCGCCGGTGTGGATACTGGCATTCGCAATCACAGATTCTACTTTGGGAAGAATGACCAACATAAGAATTTTCACCAGAAAATGTTCTGAACAAGTAACATCCACTTTTGTTCTGACCAACTAAGGGGAAAAAAGCATTGCAGTAAATCACGCTGATTAAATCTAACGATCGCTCATCATATCACGTCAAACCGTGCAAATTATACTTTGTTTTCAAATTGTTAATGTTAACAACATCAGCATTGCGTGACATTTAATGCCCTTCCGATATTATCCTTGTTTTTGCACGGGCCGTTGCAGTCTCTTTATTTCTGTAGCCGCTCCGAAGCCCGACGTCTTTTGCATTTTACAGCGGGTGAATCTCCTGGTGATTGTCGTTTGAACCGTTCTGGATCCGCCATCAAATTGAAAAGTTTAATTATATCAAGTGCTGTGAGAAAAGGCTATAAATCTGCAGCATCCTCACTCTCATAGCCGACTAGCCGAGACTCTTCTTCATGTGGACAGATGTGCTTTATGTGGACAGATGTGACGTAATGACGCAAAGACATGCTCGAATTTCCCGTGGAAATCCACCAGTGCCACTGGAGTTAAAAACATTATAACAAGTAGGGGTGGGCGGTATGACCAAAATTCTGTTTCACGGTATGACTAATTTTATTTCACGGTAACGATATATTTCACGATATAGTTATATATTTATATAGTTATTCTCGAAAAATCGACAAAAAGGGCTTTGTATAATAAATAAACCCAAATACTTTAGAAATGAAAAGTACTTCACTTTGTTTGAATTTTATTTTTATTTTCTTTGGTAAACTGTTTTTAATAGCTAAATATAGTAAACAAAACACTCATCAACTTTTAGATTAACTGCCCCCAACTGATACAACTCAAACTTTAAATAAAGTGTTGCTGAATAATTTTTCAATCTCATGTTATTGCTTTAATTCATCAATCAGTTTATAATATCTGAATATTTTTTATTGAACTATTCTATTCATAAATAAATTAGTTACTTCCTTTTAATTTGTTAGGATATTAGTAAATACTAGTTATGTTTAAATGTTTTCCCGGTACATTATTTGCAATGTCTGCTTATACTGCGTTTTAAAGGGCTTGTTTTGCTCTTTTTGTGATATCTGCCAACCAATCTGCCAAAGCTTTAATCAAGAGAGTTTCAGAAGTGTTAAGTTCATCAAGTTTATAAGTGACTAGGAGAACAGCAGTATGAAAACCGAACAGCAGCTACTGTTACTGTTAGTAGACCAAGTAGTGTAAATTATACACACCTTGTAACTGCGTCATTATTTTACCATAGCCCGGTGAACACCGACACACCGCGCTCCCTCTCAGTGCACTGCACACGTGCGTGCGCGCGTCTTTTGCATCAGTAAAATGCGATCGGTTAATTTGAGTGACAAGTTGTAATCACGCATTGAATCAAAGGAAGATTTAATCAGCTGGTTCAGTGGCCAATTGTTTGGAGTTAGAAACATAACTCGCGCTGCATATTTAGTAATTTTGCCTCAGATACAGGATTATACATTCGCTTTAACAAGCAGGTTGTTCATTACCACGGCAACCGCTCGCATGTCATGCTGAATGCGATTTTCGTGTTTAAAAAGTAACTATAATACATAAGAAACACTTAGATTGATATATGAACTGTTGTTGTCAAGTAAGCTTCATGCTTTCCCTGTTGCGATCGTGCACTCCTCTAAACTGTAGCCTACGGGTGCTGCACTGCTCTAGTTTACTGCTGCGCCTTTCCCCCCGAAAATATCACGTTAACAACAACACTTTAGAAAACGTAATTCCTTTGTGAATCCTCTTGATCTGCTTTCTCCATGTTTCTTTGACAAATCTCAGTGTCTCCGTCTCACGCACGCTGCACATGAGTTAACCACGCCCACTTATTTACATGTCGCGGTATCACGGAATAAAAAAATCTGTTACGGTTGACATTTTCTACCGCGGTAACGATATATACCGTCATACCGCCCAGCCCTAATAACAAGCTTAGCGTTTTGAATCGAGCTACGGCAAGCAGAGAGTTTTGAACACTGGCTGGTTATGTACTTGCTCAAACATTTATTTGGGATAATTTTTAACCCCAAAAAGTTACGGACTGCAGCTTTAAATCAAAATTCTGACATTTATTGTATGATTTTAATTGTTGGATTTAACCGAGAAGGTCAAGACCAGTGCAGTGGGAAACGACGTAATCACTCTTTTGTCTTGTGATAGATAGTTCCTCAAACACCTTTTCAGAGGACATTATTGCAATCAAACACCAATTTGTTCCCCATTCATGAAAAGTGCCTCGGGTTTTTTTTTGTATAGTTCTCTGTTAATAGATACAGGAATTGTTTTGTTCTTGGAATTTCAAATGATCATATTATAACTTTCATAACTCTACATGTTGAACAGGAGTGAGTCATATCAGGGTAATTTTATATTTCTGGGAGCCTTGTGAAATATAAGACACTGTTCTTGAATATTTTTAGAGCTGTGTCTCAATATGAGGAACAGGAGAGCGTCTCCGAGGCTTTCTGAGGGGAATCCCAGCGTTACTGAGAGTGTAATTCAGTTCTTACTCGACACATTCATCGCACACGGTGTACGGTTTCTCACCCTGCTTTCAGATGTTTTTTGTTTTTGTTGTTTACCCAGAAGCGTTGTTGGAAAGGTCAGCGTTTATTGAGTTTTCAAAGAAAAGGCGCGTCTAAAAGCCTACAGAGAAACCAAACGTTTGGCTTGTTCATCGATGGACACAAGAAAAATCTTCACTGTCTGTTTCCCCACAAGTGCAAAGGTCACGCTGTGGTCAAATAAGATCTTACAGCATTCAGACGGCCGGCGACATTTTAATTGTCATCGGTTAAAAAGAACAGTTGTTAAAAATGATGGACAGCCATAAAGACGTCGCTTTACTGCGATTGGTCATTTGTTTTTACTTCTCTCCTTTTAGAAACTCCCATCGGCTTAACTAACGAAAAGTCATCATTCATCATCATCCTAATATGTGAAACATTCTGCATCTTTTTAAGATGATAAAACTTATTGTAAGTGGAAAAGGTTTTCTTTTTCTTTTTTTTACATAAACCTCACTTATTATTTTTTTTCAAAGATTAATTTTCTTTGTAATCCATGGAAGCTTTCCACCACTGAATAAAACAATTTAAAAGATAATTGCGACATTGCATCTCACAATTCTGACTTTATTTCTCGCAATTGCAAGTTTATAGCACGCAATTTTGAGAAATAAATTCACAATTGGGAGATACGTCGCAATTACCTTATTTATTTTTTATTCAGTGTCGGAAATAAGTTTCCATAGTTTTCTCTTTGTGCTGTTTTTAAGATCATTACAATACAGCATACATTTAACTCCATTATTTGTGTCTGTTTATCTAAAAAAGGAGCTATACTGGGTTGAGTTGTGTGTGTTCACTGGTATGTGTGTGTGTTTCTGGTATGTGTGTATCACACGTGTGCCCATTAGGTGTCTAACAGCAGCTCCTGTGGGGCTGTTTTGTCATCGCTAATAGGACTAAAGTAGAAGCCCAGACTCTCTTAACTTTGCTGTAACAACACAGACCGATGACAATGATATGAATCATGCGATACTGTAGCTCTAGTATGTGTGTGTGTGTGTGTGTGCATGTGAAGAAAAACACCCTTTGGGGCCTTATGTTCCAAGCAAAATAAAAACATACATCAAGCTCCTTATTTCGAGTCATCCCTGCGGCCCGCTGAAGAAAGTATCTGGCTGCTGTGAACCACCAGGTTATAGTTATCGGAATAAATTTTACTCTTGTTATTTCAGATGCTAAGATAGATTTTCTTCTAATCATTAAAGGGATACTCCACTTTTTTTGGGAAATAGGCTCATTTTACAACTCCCCCAGAGTTAAACAGTTGAGTTTTACCGTTTTCGAATCCATTCAGCCGATCTCCGTGTCTGGCGGTACCACTTTTAGCATAGCTTAGCATAGATCATTGAATCGGACAGGACCATTAGCATCTCTCTCAAAAATAATGACCAAAGAGTTTCGATATTTTTCCTATTTAAAACTTGACTCTTCTGTAGTTACATCGTGTACTAAGACCAACGGAAAATGAAAAGTTGCGATTTTCTAGGCTGATATGGCTAGGAACTATACTCTCATTCCTGCGTAATAATCAATAAACTTTGCTGCCGTACCATGAGTCCAGCAGGCGTAATGATATGATGCAGCGCCTGAAAATAGTCCCCAGCTCGGTAACTTCCAACGTGACCGGGACTAAGTTTGTCTAACCTATTAGACCTATTTTCAGGCGCTGCGTCATATCATTACGCCTGCTGGACTCATGGTACGGCAGCAAAGTTTCTTGATTATTACGCAGGAATGAGAGTATAGTTCCTAGCCATATCAGCCTAGAAAATCGCAACTTTACATTTTCCGTTGGTCTTAGTACACGATGTAACTACAGAAGAGTCAAGTTTTAAAAAGGAAAAATATCGAAACTCTTTGGTCATTTTTTTTGAGAGAGATGCTAATGGTCCTGTCCGATTCAATGATCTATGCTAAGCTATGCTAAAAGTGGTACCGCCAGACCCGGAGATCGGCTGAATGGATTCGAAAACGGCAAAACTCCACTGTTTAACTCTGGGGGAGTTGTAAAATGAGCCTATTTCCCAAAAAAAGTGGAGTATCCCTTGAAGTTCTATGCAGGGAACCCGCGCGCAGAAAGCCGAGTCTCAGACACCGCATGAATGCTAAACTGAGCTCTCTTTCACGTCATCTTGCGCTTGAGCGGACAAATTCACACAAAATCATGTAAAAAAATAGAGAGTATTCTAGTAAACATAGTTGATTATGTCTTAAGTGAACGTTAACTGTTGAGATAGTAAATGTGTAACAGTGTATTAGATCCGTGCATTCACTCTTAAAGTGACAGTAGCCTAATATTCCTCTGCTGTCGGGTTTTAATGTTAATCAAACAAAACAAATAAAAAATCACTCACTGATCTTGACTGAATAACTTTTGTAACTTTAATAAGGATTAATAAGGATGTTTAATTTGATTACTTTATTACATTTCTGAACCTGAGAACTACTGTCAGACCTGGAAAGCTCTGTTTATTTCATTTGTGTATTTCTCATATTGTATTTATTTGAGGTTTTGCTTGTATTTTATTAATAACTGTTTACTTGTCTTTAATGTTTTAAATGTATAATAGTTAGGCTAGTAGTTGTACCTGTGGTATCAAAGCTGGAATAGAGAATTGTGAATTTTCACTGGTATCTAAAATGTTGGTGTCAGAAACAGTTTCATGACCGATAAAACATATTTATGGCCGGTAAATATTCTGAAGTCGCCAGCCAATGGCAGGTGTGGCAGAGAGTGTTTTAGGCCCTGGGTCCATGTGTCATGTACTGTTCAATCTTAATTTAATCTATAAAGTGAAGGTGTGCTTTGTCAAACACCTTGCATGCTTCTCGATTCATAAAATAACTCTTTGCTGTGATTTGTTACTCGTGCTAAAGTAGGTAAGAACAGATTGTGGTGTTTTATGTCATGTTTTTTGCTCTCCAACTCAGGATTTGATCATTTATTATCTGTGGTTGATTTCTCAGCTGCAGTGGGTCTCGGGGTCGTGTGAACGAAGCTAGGTCGTGTCTCACTACTGTTTTTCTAGGGTAGAACTAGCCGACCCATAAACGCACAGGCAGAGCTCTCCCCGGACTCTCGCATTGCCTGCGATTAAAGCCAGTGTGCCGACAGACGGCCTGTATTAGCTTTCAGTCTGTCACTGCTGTCTGCACCGCCTGATTAACAGGGTCAGGGGTCAGAGGTCACGACACTTACATGACGGGTCTTGTGTTTAGGGTTAGGAAACCCCCCCCTTTTTTTCATAGTTTTTTTATAGTTTTTTTTTCTTCTTTTTGCGGTTTGAGTTTTCCTTTTTGTTTATTTGTTTATTTATTTGTTTGTTTGTTTATTTATTTATTTAATTTTGTTTGGGTTTGATTTGATTTTATTATTTGAATTTATTTATTTTTTTACTTTCTGTATATTTTTTTTGTGTTTATGTTTAGTTTTTATTTTATATTTTTATATTTTGTTTAATTTTTTTCTGTTCGGATTTCGTTTTGCTTTTATTTTAAAAAAAAAAAAATATATTTTTTTTTATATATTATTATTTTTTGTTTCTTTCTCTTTGTGGTTCGGATTTTGCTTTTTTTTGTGCTTAAAAAAAAAAAAAAAACTTTCTGTATTTTTTGTTGTTGTTTAATTTTCATTTTGTTTTTTCCCTTTTGTTTTGCTTTAGTTTTTTTCACGTTTTTTTTTACCCCAACCAAACATAAATTCCTATCAAAAACATGAAAAATCATAAAAATTTGGAGCATTCACTGAAAGCGTGTGTCAGGTATTCAGGAGCAAACTGTTCATGGAAGTGTGTTGAACTGCTTGATAAAGGTCTTTTGTATCGTGGCCTCCAGGAAGGAGAAAGTTCCTCAGCAATAGCAAGATGTTCTCTGCTGTCAGTGTTACATTTATCACGAAGACCATTAAAATGTGCAGCTTTTACTCAGGACTGGAACACCTTCCTCTTTCATGCCCTGCAGAGAGAAGAGGGGACATGATGGTGCACTCTGGGTAAAAGGAATAAATGGCCCCACCGGATAAAGCACAGTTCATAAATGATAGCAGTGAACAGGAAAGAGGAGAAACAAGATTTATCCATTTGCAAAGTGAAACACCCTTCACCGTATAGCCATTTCTTTATGATTTTTCACACATTCATACCATAGAAAGAGAATACATTAACCTCTAAATAATGGATAAAGGGACAAAAATTTGTACAATTTATGTTAGGAATATTTTAATTAAATTAAATTTTGCATGCAATTTTTAAAATCACAATACCTGTATATATGACTATTTGTTTTTTGATTTTGGTTTATGGTTAATATTATTTTTAATTAATGAAAAAAAATTGGTTTAACCCCAACCAAGCAAAAATTTCTATCAGCAACATGGGAATTCATGAAAATCTGGAATAATTACAGATTTGTAAAAAATTTTTATTTATTTATTTGTATTTATTATTTTTTTAATTCTCTTTTATTATTTTTTTATTTAATTACTATTTTTGAATAATCCAGTGAATTAAATAATTTACTAATGACATGAACTTCGCTTATGCTTCATCTGTTGAAATAATGATTCAAATTGACGTCCATTGTTAATTTTGGTATGCAGCAAATATTACAGCAGAGCAATGCGGTGGAATGTGTTACTCGACGGATCCTCTCTCTCTTTCTCTCAGTTTTGGGGGTAGCAGGTGGTACGGTGACATCTGGATGATAATGAACTCTCCTCTGGGAGTTCCCTTTTTCATTTTCTCTCTCTCCCTCCATCTCTTTTAATCTGCACCTCATCAGGCAGGTTTAGGCCCTCCAGAGCTCCTCCATTACCCATGATGCCATCCGGTGATCATCCTCTCAGTTTCTTCACCTCTTCCAGCATACCTTTTATCTGTTTTCCTTTCACTCTCCCTCTGTGTCTCTCACATGGGTTCTTCCTCCGGGATCTTTGCAGCATGGGACTATAATGATGCGTTAAATCCCGTCATCTGCTCCGGCAGCTGTTGTCCCAGAGGATGAGAAGCGAGAGACAGTAGAAGGACGGAGAAGGACAGCATACGTATGCGCTTCAGTCTCTGGTCAATGTGCTGTGACTGCTCGGATACAGCTGGAGGAGCTGGGATTCGGATAATGTTCTCTGAACTTGCTTGATTAGCGTTAGCTGAAGTTTGGGAAGAACCAAATGAAGCTTCATAGAAGCGCTTCCGTTTGCAAAGTGATCAGATGTTGCTTGCAGTGACTTTTTGGCTTTTCTTGAAGTGCTCCAATATGGCGTGCAGAGCCATTGATCCGCTTTCCGAGTGATTACAGTGGAAGCTGTTTCCACTTCAGAGTAAAACATTATACGGTCAATGTGAGATATTGTTGAGATCTCATCTGGAGTTCTAGCATACGGCCTTCTTCTTAGCAGAAACATCTGTAGACTTAATAGCCCCTTTCACACAGTGCCATGATCCCGGCAAATTGCCGGGAAATTGCCAGAACGCCCTCTGTGTGAACGCAAACACGACCCGGGATTGATGCCGGCATTGATGCCAGGTTGGGGACCTCGTAACATTGCCGTGTTCAGTCCCGGAACGCGCGCTGTGTGAACAAAAGCCGTAATAATGGCGTGTCGTAGTGATGACGCTGAAGCCGGGCTCGTTCTCCAGCTGTGAAACGGTACGTAATGCGCAAGTTTATGATCGAATCAGAGAAAAGAATGCGCAAGCGTGGTTTCTCGGGAGAAATCGCAGTTCATAAGCAAACTTAAGACGCTGCGGAGAAATTAAAGTCACATCGATGTCACGTGTCTTTACGGGATTTTTACGGGTTGTGTGTGAACGCACTCTCTGATTCCGGAAAATCACTGGCACTGTGAATGAACCAAAATCAAACGAACCCGGGTCACTTTATCCGTGTATATTCCAGAATCTCTGTGTGAAAGAGGCTTATGTGTCATGAAACCCCCCTGTATGAGCCTGGTCGTTCACATCTCAGAGTTGGAAAAAGTCTAAACAAATGGACCTGTAAAGCTGTGGAAAAGTGGGAGTGTAGAGGGTGGGAAAAGGGGAGACAACAACCAATGAAACACAGAGCTGCAACACACTCATTATACAGACACGTGAATATTAAAACATTTGGTGGTTGAGGGTGAACAATCTAACCCTGCATACCAAACTGCAGAAATGCGGAAGAACATTTAAGAGATCTAATAATAATATTTTCACACATTTACGAGCACTACAGTCTCTGAACAAATGATGCGTCAGTTTAAGACAGAAAGAATAAAGGCATAGTTACTTTTTTGTTCGTTGTTCTTTGAATTTTTTGGTCTACATCATTGTCTTCTGTGTATCAGAATAATTCCTCCTGTCATGGCGTTCATGATCAGACGTACAGCTGCATCAGTGTCCTTATTTGCACATATATTTCATTTGAAGAAGACATGTGTGCATACGCGGTGCTGGTTCATGTTTAGAGCACTAGAGTATATGAAATATGCCCATAAAAACTTGAAACGCTCGATCCGGTTCTGTATATGAATGATATGATCCGCGTCGCGAGCGTTGTTGAACTCATTGCAGCTCCGAAAGGCTCGCTTCTACATTTACATACTACCTTTACAACCCGGAAGAACTAAATTGCTTGGAAAAATGCTAAAATAACCAATTTCCTCTTATTGATAACATTTATGAGTGCTTTTAGTGTTTTCAGTGATGTGCAAACCTGTACATATTTGTTCACATCTCCAAAAATGGAGTTTCATGACCCGTTAAGCAAGATTATCCATGTGGTCGCCATCTCACCTCATTGCCGCCTGAGAGAAACAATTGAGATATAAAAGAAATGATTTTCTTTCAGTGTGTAAATGTGACACTTGATGAATTCAGTGGAAGTGCGTTGCGTATCTCCACAGCTTCATTTGCATGCTATTCCAGTGGTTAGAGTCGAAACCATCATCAGTGTTTAGCCGTAACTTCGGCTCTTTATTCCGTCTCCTACTCTCTTATCCCATTTATTTTTTCTGGTCGGCTTGACAGGACAGGAAAAATGGAGTGCGCCACATGAAGCGGCAAACAGCCTGATTTCAATGGGCTTTGGAGAATCAATTTTGACCAGTGAAGGGCCCCTGAAATAAATGGCAGGGCCAGCATAAATAGCCATTAGGGTTTCATATTGTCTTAGTGTCAGGTACAGAGGGTGATTTGCTGGGAAAATTGAGCGGCGGGCTGCATTTGTCAATGTTCGCTCTTGTGTGGGTCTTCTCCACTGTCTTGGTAATTGGCAGAGAAATTATTCAGTGTGTTTACCCTTTGAAAGAGCCCACCGCACGACTCAAGCTGCTCATAACGGATTGATCTCCTCTAGATGGAGGACTGCAGTCCTTGCACTGCTCTCTTTCAGCCTTGTAAATGCAGTCTGGATGAAACAAGCTAATGTTACGCTCGCGAAGGTCCCGTCTCGTCTTAGCGCCACGGTTAAAGAGAAGGGATCGATTTTATAACTTACTCTCAAACTACTGCTTTTATGCATTGCTAGATTAACTTGTGTGAAAAAGAGCGGTCTGTCAGTTTTTCAACAACAGTTTTATTTTTCAGCTCGTTAATCAGTTCAGCTTGTTATTGAAGCTGTTGCCTTGTAGTCTTGTATGCGAATGCCTATTGATGTCATTTGAAATGCTGGTGAATGTATTTAATGCCTTTCTCTGCGATTTAAAAGAATGCTTCACTCAAAAAATAATAATTTACTCACTTTAGTCGCTCCTCATGTTCAGGAGATGTTTTGAAGAATGTTCACGCTGCTCTCTTCCATCAATGAAAGTATACAGTTACCAGTTTTTAAATACTACTGTAAAATACCATAAAACTAGTCCATATGATACTTTCACTGTATTGCAAATCCTTTGAAGCCACAGGCCAGGGTAGCTTTATGTGAGGAACAAACCTGTATTTTTGGTGAAATATCTTCATTGCTGGAGCTCATTTCCCCTCATATGCTTTCAAATGTGGTGTTTCAAGAAGACCAGTGTTATTTTAGTATTAAGGCGAGACACGGCAGGCAAAAACATTGGGGGTTTTTTACTGGTCAATTTTGATATTTTGGGATATTTGTCTTCAATAACATGTCTAATTTCAGACTTGTGGTGAAAAAAAGTCTGAAATACACATTTAGGTCTTTATTCTACTACACTTTGTCTGTTTGCGTCTGTAGATTTCTCATAAATTCAACAAAAGTTGGCGTTCTTAATCCTCCCGCTGCTCCGCGATCTCTGTCTGCTCCCTGTCATCACACACACCGTTAGAAAGCTCTCTCTCTCCTGTACAATGCTGTCGGATCCAAATATGGTCATTTCCTTTTTATCAGCAACCAATCGTGAAAGTAAAAGGGCTGAATGCGCAATCTCATTGGCTGATGATAAATCTTTAAAGCCCGTTTTCTCAAAATGACTTTTCTCTCATTCTCCAAGTTCGAAATCTCCACTTCAGTAGCGCCGATATACACCAAACTCTCCAGTCTTGTACCTAGTTATATTATGAAGACATTTACAGAGGGATTTGTAAATATATTATTCCTAGCCTGATTTATATAACATTTTATTCCAAAAAACATGGCGAAAATCTTTTTTTTAAGGCTATTGGTCAGTATATTCTGATTTACAGGATAACAAAAGTAGATATCCATAAATCCCTCTGTAATTATTTTCCCATCTAATATGTGAACACAATGAAAAAATAATTTTTAACCAGGCTTTATCCAATACTCAGATTTCGTTTTTTTTAATATATGCAAATTAGCGCATATTTAATTAGATATTGCCTAATTTGCATATTTAAACATTAAATTACAGAAAACTTGTAAAACATCTTTTTCTCATCTTAATGTAGGTAATCAACAGGGAAAGTTTCATGGTGATATCTGCTAGTTAAAAATGTTACCCTATTCACCTGTAGTGTCTCGCCTTAAGTAAATGCATATTATATAGTATGCATGATGTTACTGGTGTCAAACCGCACATGTATTTATGACATATTTGAATGTATGTGAGGTAAAATAAATGAAGGAATGAAGGAAGGAATGAAAAATGATGCACTGGTATGTGAGTGCAAATAAGATTTAGGAGCACTGGGGAAGATTTTAAGTGAATGTTGGCTTTTCCTCACACAAAACTTGCTACAGAATATAAATTAATGCCATACTTGGATTGACTACTTGATTTTTTTGAAGCTTGACCTTTTTTTGTGTTCTTTCTTTCTATGGAAAAGAGCAGCGTAAAGGTGATGGAAGGCAGGCTTTTTGTTTTCTGTAAAATAAAGAAAGTCGTACAGGTTTGGAAAGACATGAGGGTGTGTAAATAATGACATTTCTCATTTCTGAGTGAACTTTTCCTTTAATTTCTGTGCGTCGGGTGTTAGGAAAGGGGTCGTTCACCCCGGTCTCGATTGATGTGCTCTGTCCACTGACAGCTTGACTGCTTTATGCTTGTGTGGCATTTAATTGAATTTGCTGCCGCTCCAAAAAATCCCCTTTCACCTCGCGGCCCGCTCTCTTTTACTCTCCTTCCGTCATTCTCGGTCTCTCTTTCAATGTCTTTTTTTTTAATTCACAGCACTGCTCACAGCAATCAAATTCCCATTGTGTGTGTTGCAAAGCCACCCTGTAGAAACACACATTGATCAATATCACAAGGAAAATGCCGGAGCCTTGGAAACGTTCGTGCACAATCCGTGTGAATCACCTCACTTTATTTGAGCTATCCAAACTCATCACCTTTGTATCAAGAAGCGCTTCATGTACCATTAGCGCTCTCAGCCGTTGCGTGTTTTCGTATCTTTTAAAGCTTAATGTATGCTGTAACCACCCCCAGCTACAATATTTCATATCCTGCTGCTTTTAACTTGGAGAGTGAATAGATTCGGACCGTTTTATCTCTGTGATACACAAGCAACACAAAGAAACCTTGAACTTGCGTTAAACCCTATTTACCACCTTGATTTACTTGCAGCTTGAGCGCCTGTGTTGAAGAATTACTCTTTAAGTAGCCAGAATGCTGCAAATCAACTCTCTCTAGTGCCGTCTACGCTTAAGGATACGACTGTGACTTCTCTAGTGGATCAGTTCATGTGACCACACTATCCCCCTCCTTCCATCCCACACCATATTTCAGGAGCACCAGTCGATGTCGGGCCCTCAGAGACCCGCTGATGGAAGCGATGGTGACATCAGGCGTATTGGCTGCTCAGAGCGTCTGACCTGGGACTCTTGTTGGGGGTTGAATGGGACATCTTCGCTCATCTCATGATGCTGAGCATAAATCCCCCCCCTCCCCCCCACCCCCCCCCCCACACACACACACACACTGATAGTTAGGGATATTCAATTGTTGCATTTAAATTGATTCATTTCAGTTTTTTTGTGTTTTATTTTTAATTTATGTAGTCAAAAGGAAGTGTAGAATTGCAATATCTGCCATTTATTGGTCATCAGTCATAGTATGAAAACAATTATTAAGAATTTCTGTATTGGCCATTTATTGGTTAGTGGTCATAGTATAAAAATAATTATCGGCATATCGTTATCAGGCATAATTTGAGTATCGGTCATGGTGTGAAAATAATTATCGGCTTATCGGTATCGGCCAGAATATAAATATTGGCCATTATAAATTACTGTATAGAATGAAAATAATTATCGACTTATCAATATCGGCCGGAATTTAATATCGGCCATTATCAGTCATGGTGTGAAAATAATCATCGACTTATCAATATCGGCCGGAATTTAATATCGGCCATTATTAGTATTGGTATGAAAATAATTATCGACTTATCAATATCGGCCGGAATTTAATATCGGCCATTATCAGTTATAGAATGTAAATAATTATTGACTTATCGTATCGACCAGAATTTAAATATCGGCCAATATCAGTTATAGAATGTAAATAATTATCGACTTATCGTTATCGATCAGAATTTAAATATCGGCCATTATCAGTCATGGTATGAAAATAATTATCGATGTATCGGGAAGAATTTAAATATCAGCTATGTATCATCTTATTGGCCCTAATTTTACTATTTTCCATTTTTCTGTTTTCTGTAGTATGAAAATAATCATTGGCGTATCTTTATCTGCCATAATTTCAATATTGGTGCATTCCTAGTGATTATGGATCTTCCTATTCCTCATTTCATATTTGTTGAGCTATCTACCTCTCAGATGTATGGTATGTTAGGTATAGAGGCGCTTGCACTTTTGCGATGCACTCTTGTACTTGTCTTGTAAATATTAAAGACAGATTGTCAAGAAATGTGTATCTTGAGACCCCCACATTCTGTTCCACACATGTTGTGCTCCATCTAGCTGTGCAAACACCCTCCTCTCTTCCAAAGTTGGACAAATTATTAGATATTTTGAAATTCCACCTGGACTTCTTCTAAACTTCTAAACAAATTGAGAAGCTTTAAATGTAGTTATGTTTTGAATACATAATTCCATATTAATGCGCTAGAGTTCTGTTAATTCCTTCTTTGTGCAAGTCTGTTTCCCAAAGCAAACCTAAATTGGAATGAAATTTTAACTAGCAGTCTTCAAACTAAGCAGAGCGGTATCATTTTGTCTATAATAATGACCTGAGTATTGATTGCTCAAATGCTCTGGGATCGCAAAGCACTTAGAATATTTTTCCATAAAATGTATTTTTTCCCCTCCTCTGATAAGACTTGAGGGAGAACATGAGCAATTATCTTGAAATGAGCTCAGCTCCTTGGTGAAGCCTCTGCTCACCGAGGGAAATACTGTGAGGGAAATGACCCCTGCCGGGCCCCGTAGAGCGCCATGTGGGTGTCTCCGGATTAAAGACCAACGCTAATGTGTCAGAATGCTTATCGCTCCTTTTACCACTCTATAATGAAGAGTTATACTGAGTATTATAGTACATTTCAGTGCAACGTTATTGATTTTAGATATGGTTTTAAACAGATTCTAATTCATTTGGGTTATATACACTACCGGTCAACATTAAGATTTTTTAATGTTTTTAAAAGAAGTCTCTTCTGCTCACCAAGGCTGCATTTATTTGATTAAAAATACAAACAAAAACAGTAATATTGTGAAATATTATTCCAATTTAAAACAGCTGTTTTCTATGTGAATATACAGTAAAGTGTAATTTATTCCTGTGATCAAAGCTGAATTTTCAGCATCATTACTCCAGTCTTCAGTGTCACATGATCCTTCAGAAATCACTCTAATATGATGATTTGATGCTCAAGAAACATTTATGATTATTATCAATGTTGAAAACAGTTTTTTACATTTTTATTTCATGATGCTATGATGAATAGAAAGTTCAAAAGAACAGCATTAATCTGAAATCTAAAGCTTTTGTAACATTAAACACTACCGTTCAAAAGTAAGAATTTTATTTTTTATTTTTGTTTGGGGGAAATAAATAAAATAAATCAATACTTTTATTCATCAAGGATGAGTTAAACTGATCAAAAGTTACAGTAAAGACATTTATAATGTTAGAAAATATTCTATTTTAAATAAATGCTGTTCTTTTGAACTTTCTATTCATCAAAGAATTTTGAAAAACAAATTGTACACGACTGTTTTCAACACTGATAATAATCATAAATGTCTCTTGAGCATCAACTCATCATATTAGAATGATTTCTGAAGGATCATGTGACACTGAAGACTGGAGTAATGATGCTGAAAATTCAGCTTTGATCACAGGAATAAATTACAGTTTAAAATATATTAAAATAGAAAACAGTCATTTTAAATGGTCATAATATTTCACAATATTACTGTTTTTTTTATTGTTTTTTATCAAATAAATGCAGCCTTGGTGAGCAGAAGAGACTTCTTTTAAAATCATAAAAAATTTTACCGATCTAAAACTTTTGACCGGTAGTGTATATTAAATAAATAGCTTGTCAAAGAAGCAAAAAGAATATAATTCAGAATATTACACAGCAAATAATTTACGTACTCTTTTGCATTGAAATTTCATCATTTTATAGCTCTAAATGAGTTACCATGGTACAGCTGTGGTAGTTTGACACTGCATTGATTACTATATAGTATAACGTCTGGTATTTAATGGAGATGCACTGATATTTCAACCACCAGCTGGTATTCAACAACATAATACATATTTTTGTAATAAAAATGACTGATCAACAATAAATAAGAAATGCTGTATCAGAATGTACGAGTTGTCTGAACTCTTCTTCACTTCACAGATTCTCTTATATGATATCATAACGCTACATTTTTTGCTTCATTAAGTGTTCGACATTTGAGTGTTGTTATTTTAAAAGTGCAGATCATCCTTTTGACATTTCCACTCGTCTCCTGTTAGTCTGAAGCTTCTGCGCTGTGTTTCCGGGTTTCTCATTAGCATATATATGGCTTGTGAGGCTATACTCATTTCACTTCATGCTGTTTTAAAGCGCCTTATTAGCATCTTTGCCATGGCAACCGCAAAATGATCTTAAATTTGGTGTGTGCAATGTCGTCCCTATCTGGAGGGGTTCTGTTGACGTGATTTTCTCTATCGAGGCGCCTCTTACTGTATGCAAATGCTACAGCCTGGAGACACACACAAGCACCATTACGGAATTAACATAATTTCCAATTCCTCCCGTTAATTTGTTTTTTTGTTTGGAGATGTGTTTATTGGGATATTACACATCCACAGGAATGTAGTAATTACAGCGTTTGAAAGCGGCGGCCTCCTCCGCATGTGACTGTACGGTTCGTACGCTTGCTTTGATGCTTTATGAAACATATCTACACAAATCATGACTCCACCGTTTAAATTAATGTCTCTTTATAATACACAAGTTTTTATGTTATTTTCTTTTTACACTCAGAAATTGTTCTCAATGTTTACACACAGTAATATTCTTTTGAAGCACCGTATAATTACTAGTGATCAACGTATTTGAGTAATTAGTGGCAATATACTGCTGATATATTATAAACAATTATATTTAATGATGCAAATGGAATGCACATATAATTTTAAAAGTAAATTAACAATCATTCACCCAATTTAAAATTCTATTTCACCAAAATATAAAAGAAGAATAAAGAATGTTTAATATGTTAAACTTGTTATGCAAACTTGTTATGCATCTCTCTCTCTCTCTCTCTCTCTCTCTCTCTCTCTCTCTCTCTGTCTCTCTCTCTCTCTCTGTCTCTCTCTCTCTCTCTGTCTCTCTCTCTCTCTGTCTCTGTCTCTCTCTCTGTCTCTCTCTCTCTCTCTGTCTCTCTCTCTCTCTCTGTCTCTCTCTCTCTCTGTCTCTCTCTCTCTCTCTCTCTCTCTCTGTCTCTGTCTCTCTCTCTGTCTCTCTCTCTCTCTGTCTCTCTCTCTCTCTCTCTCTCTCTCTGTCTCTGTCTCTCTGTGTCTCTGTCTCTCTCTCTCTCTGTCTCTCTCTCTCTGTCTCTCTCTGTCTCTCTGTGTCTCTGTCTCTCTCTCTCTCTGTCTCTCTCTCTCTCTCTCTCTCTCTCTCTCTCTCTCTCTCTCTCTCTCTCTCTCTCTCTCTGCTCTGATTTGTATTCGTAGCTCCATCACAATGCAGCACCCCCCCGCCTCAGCTTGTGTCAGGACTCAGGGTTGCTTAGAAACACTCGTGCCTCTTCTCCTGATGGGCTGAACTGAGGGAACGGATGCTGGCTCATTGTGAAGCTGCATCCTCCTCTAATAACAGAAAGAATGTGACAGGACAGCTCTTTATGGAGGAGACATGTTTTGCATATACATGTGTGCATGTATCTGAACATGTCATACTTCATGCATATTAACACACATACATGCACACACAAACACACACACGTCAATTGTGAAATAACATTTTATATGATAAATTAAATTAACTTAAATTTAAATATATTTAAATGTATTAATTAAATATATCTAAAATTGTATTTACAAATTTATTTAATTTTTATTCTATTTATTTATTACTTGATTATTTTATTTTAAATTTTTTTTTTAATTCTTTTTTTTTTTTTTTTTTTTGACTTGGACATATAATCCTGCTATTCACTTTTTACTTATTCACTTATTTCGCTATTATTGATCACACATTTATTTCCCCAGTTTCTCTGTGACCCGAGTCAGAGAGTCCTCCGTCTCGTTCACCCCTGCTCACCCCGAACACTTCTGATCCGCTTATTTGCTGTATTTGCATTATTTACGGCATCAGATTGCATTTAGCGAAGCACTAGAGCTAGATGCTGAAAGAAGTGAAGGTGAACATCTCAACTCCTCTGTTATCTTCACTTGATCTCTCTCTGTAATCTGTTCTCGCATTAGCAGTGCCATTCTGTTCCTAAGCAACCTCGACTCTGCATAAACGCTTTGCTTGTGTTTTGTTTTGTGCCATTGACATTTTGGCTCTGGTGCCCTTAATACACCTCCCCGCACCCTTTATCACATCAAATATTGATGGGGAGATGATCAATAAAGCAGGCGATCAGTGTTGCATGTAAAGCAGGATCTTTGAACTATCTCGCCATTAAAGGGTTAGTTCACCCAAAAATGACAATTCTGTCAGTAATTACATGTTGTTCAACCCCATAAGACTTTTGTTCATCTTCAGAACACAGGTCTCAGATTTCATCAAAAATATCTTAATTTGTCTCACTCCTTCATAGGCTTCTATGTAATCGATATCTGCCAGCCCAGAAAAGTTAGTAAAGACATCGTTAAAATAGTCCAAGTGACTACAGTGACTCAACCTTAAGTTTATCAAGCGACGAGAATACTTTATGTGCGCAAAAAAACACAAAAATAACGCCTTTATTTTAACAATGTCTTTACTAACTTTTCTGGGATGGCAGATATCAACTACCTAGAAGCCTATGGAGGAGTGAGACAGCTCTCAGATTTCATCAAAAATATCTTAATTTGTGTTCCGAAGATGAACGAAAGTCTTACGGGGTTGAACAACATGAGATAGAGTAATTACTGACAGAATTTTCATTTTTGGGTGAACTAACCCTTTAATATCTGACAACTTTTAAACTGAAAGAAAGCGCAATAGTGCATCAGGAGTAACAGAGCAAGTGTTCATGTTTTTGTGGAGCTTTGGTTTGTTCTGACGAATGTCTTTTCTCTCTTTCTCTCTGTCATGTGCGGTCGGCTCTCGTGTTCTCTGCTGAACAGGTAAGAGTTCGCTTTCACTCCACATCACTTATGGTGCACATCAGGACATGTTGATGTTACTTGAGTCAAGGTTTCCTAACGTTTCATTAAAGATATAAAGGCCGCTGTGTACGCCACCGGTCAAACACTGGGGTCTGTGCATAAAGTGTCTTATGCTCACCAAGGCTGCATTTATTTGCACATAAAAGAACAACGGTTTACAATTTTTTTTATAATTTTAATTATTTATAAAAAATTCTATTTGAACATATTGTAAAATGTAATTTATTCCTGTGATGCAAAGCTGAATTTTCAGCATCATTACTTTTTTTGGATTCTTTGATGAATAGTTGGTTTGAAAGAACAGCATTTATTTGAAATGGAAGTAGAAATACTATAGAAATCTTTTGTAATCATAAATGTCTTTTCTGAAAGCATGCAAACGGGATAATATCTGATACATGGACTGATATATATGGTAGATCTGTGTTTCAGCTTCATGAGGGCTGATTTGTTCATATAGATGAGGATCCAATCAGAGAGCGCTCGTATAAATTGATTAATAATAGCGGGTTTACAGTCAGCTGTTCATAATATAATTTTTTCCCCCAATATGACTGCAACCAAACGCGGCGTAATAGCGCTGATGATTGATGCTTGAGCTGTATGTAATAATATGTTTATGTAATGCATGTTTTATGGTCGCTTTATTATGATTGTAATGGTTGACCATGTTTGAATTGTGGGTCTATCAATCAAAGAAGATTTGTTTTTACGCTTGTCAAATCCTTGTTACGCACAGAAAATTAAATGAAACAAATTAGCATTATGAGCGGCAGGGTGATTTCCGTGTTTCTGGTTTTTGTACAGTAATGCGGTGACTATTGGGAGCTTGGAAATGGCACATTGACAAGCAAAGTCATTACTGGAGCTTTACCATTGTTGACAGTTTAAACAGGTAGAAGAGAATACAAATGTGCGGCATGTATAATTTATATAACGCTTCAGAAGCTGAGACTCGTGGATCAGGACACCCAAATACAACATTAAACATCACTAATGGCCTCATTAGATCGGACTGTGTTTGATTAGTGTCCACGGGCCATTCAGTCTGTGATAAAAGGACAAATCTTTTACAAGTTCAGTTTAAAATGCATGTACTCTTATAAAGGACTCCGTGTGTGTTAGTTTCATATGGTTAAAAAATAGTTAATTGGCAAACAGTTAATAAATAATAAATAGTTAATTATAAATGAATAAAAATAAAAAGAGAATTGGGGTGAAACCTATGGTTACTTGTCTTTGTATTAATATCAAAATTATAGTGGTCCTAAAAATAAGCTTTTTTTTTCATCTAAAGGATAATTATTTAAAAAATAATAATTATTTTTTAATTTTTATTTATCTTTATTTTATTTTATTTTTTATTTTAATTTGTTTTATTTTATTTATTTTAATTATTTCTTTATTTTTAAAAATGTTTATACCATTTTCCAGAATAGTTTAATTTGTAATAACATTTATGAAATGCCATGTGGTGTAAGTAAAAAGTAATAATATACAGTAGTTTCCTGGATACATGTAAGTGTGCTCATCTTTTTCGTTATTTTCAAAAATTAAACTAAAAAACGTTTATTTTTCAAGGTTGAATTAAAAAAAATTTTTTTTACACAAATCATGAATTATTAATAGCCTACATAAGTATCTTTTTTTTTATTTTTATAATCACACAACCTAAACAAATCTTGCCTTGCCTTAAAAAGGTTTAGACTTAATTGAAATAATGTCCTGTTTTATTTTTATTTCTTCTGCATATTGGTAGCATCACTTAACTCTGGTGGACCGTTTTATCCATATTTGACCCAAATATGGGTTGAAACAACCCAGCATTTTTTCAAGTATTAAATATATATTTTTTCTAAGCAAAACAAGTTTTGCCAAATTACTTAAAAAATCTTTTAAAAACAATTTCAGTTGTACAAGTACAACCATGACATGTTCAACTTTATGGCAAAAATTTTAATGTAAGAATTAAAATGCTTATCATAAGAGGTGTACTCAAGTCATTGTATGCATGTATATTTGAATAAATTATCAGACAAATTGAACTAATCCAGCACTTCCTGTTAGATTGATGCGAGCTGATTGGCTGTTCAGGACGTCTGGGATTTTCCCTGACCCGAGCGTTTGGGTGGTCAGCTAGAGTCAGGTTTCACTTTAGTCCCGTCAGAGCCGTCTCGGGGCCGAGGGTTCAGGCTATGGAGTGATTCAAGAAAAAGCTTGGGATTGTCGGGGAAATGTCTAGGTTCCTGAAGTGAGACCGCAGTGAACACTTAACCGGACTCTCAGCTGGGCTGTTACAATGGATGCCCTGTGTGCTGGAGAAACTCAATACCAATTAAATGTGGGAAAAGTTAAAGTGTCGGTGTAGATGGTGGAAGTACAGGAAGGAAAAGAGTGTTTTTAAGCCTATAACCTTTGACACCAGACAAGTTTAGGGTCAAACGTGCACAGTCGTGAAGAGAACGGCACACTTTGCAGAAGCTCCTCTTCATTACTCTGAAATCCCACAGAAAGCTCTTCAGATCAGAGGGTTTGCAGATCACAGGCTGAACACGTGTTCTCAGATAAGTTTTGAAGTATCAAATCGGAAAGTATTCTTTAGGAGAACAAAAAAACCAGCGGGATGCTGACATACAGTAGAAATGAATAATTTGAATAATTTGAAGAGTTTATTAAGTTCACCTGTTGTTCATTTAGTTGTCACTCAGTGTATTTATAGCCCTCGGTTTGTTCAGTTCTTTCTCTTGTGTTGTTTCTCTGCCACGTGTTTCTTTATGATCTTCTTAGTTTTTGTTGAATAAAAGTGCTGGAATAAGATCGTTCTCCTCTTGCCTGACAAGCTCTCCGTTTGACCTCGTTGCTTTATGAGAAACAGTCGAGATATTAAAGAGATCTCATTTGTGATATTTCTTTCCTGTGGAATGAGCCATGATATACAGTACAGTAATATTTCCTATTTCTATGAAAGTCTTCTGAATGCAATCTCATTTTCATTGACAGAGAGGGAATCATTTCTATATCAATGATTTGTGAACTTGCTCTCTTTTCTGTTAAGGTGACAGGAGTTTAATGTTCCTTGAACACTCTCTTTTCTACTTTAATTATGGCACACTTCTGCAACCCAAGCCTTACATAATGATTTGATGTGGTCTCCCTCTGTTTTATTTCTTAAGAGTACAGTGTGTGTGAGAGGTCATCTGCTCATCGGTTCTCCTGTGAGCATGCAGTGGAAAAGATAATATGTCCTACGGTGTTTGTCAAAAAGAGGAGTGTGAAGTGTGAGAAGAGAGACGAGCCCCTGTAGAGCTCAGAGATTCAACAGTCAACAGTTTGTTTAGTGAATATCTTTGCTTCTGTATCTCTGTTTATTACAAGTGTGCTTGTGGTAGTGTAGGAGTCGCTGTGCACTCTACAAGATCATTCTCCTTCCCAACTATAGTTCAATCCTGGCATTCTTTCTCACACACTTGTGCGCATAGAAATGCAACAGTTTATTGGGTTTACGATCGGCAACTTTTAGTTATTATGATATATTATGAATATATAATATAATATATTAAAATAAAAAATATATATTGTATAATATAATTAATACAATAATATAATTAATAATGTAATATCAAAGAAATCTAAAGAAATATTAAATACAAAAAAATTTATAAAAATAAAATAAAATAAAATAAAATAAAATATTTATTTATTTATTTGAGCCATGGGCACAGTAACAATACATCAAATGACAAAATACATGAATAAATACATAACTAAATTAATAAACAAACAAACAAACAAACAAATAAATAAACAGTTTGTTTGTTTGTTCGCCCATTGCTCAAAATTTTATTTATTTATTTATTTATTTATTTATGCATGCCTCAGTAACAATAACAATACATCAACTGGCAAAACAACTAAAACAACCAATGCCAAATACTGCTTATTAATACATTATGTTTGACTTTGAGATGTCATTAACTGTGAATGCATACTATATTTGTTTTCCTTGAATTGGTGTTTTCTAAACTAACTAAAATAATATAATAATATTTAGGTGTTTACGTTTGCATGCGAGTTAAAAATGTTGTGTTGTATAAGTGACAGTTTTGTCTAATATGCTGTTGTTACTTTTATCTTAATGTCCAGAAAAACATCTAACCCTAATGTTTGGTTGAATTGAGGTAGATTAGGCCACTCGGTTTCATCACATGTCAACAAGTTCCTCAATTCACCTCAATTCAACCTATATTGAAATTGTTCTCCTCATTTAAGTGCAACATTCTCCTTCAGATTCTGTGAACTTAGAAATAGAAGTGTTTCAACTAGTGACTCGTGGTGATGAGGTGCAACCGGTGATGCTTGACTCCTCGTCTCAGCTCTAGCAGTAAATCAGCCCTGATGATACAGAACCAAGATTTATGAACCCCTCATTTCTCTTCAGGCCATCGCTAACGATCTCTTCGTACCGCAGCGTTAACGTCGGCTCCTCGTGCAAATATTTGAGTCTGTTTCTAAAGCCTTGATCAGGCCAATCAATTCCTGTGATATTACACAGACTCTCGAGCGCAGCTGAGCTGAATGATCATTTCTATTCCTCCACTGTTACGCTAAAGTACATCGAAGTGCAAAATCCCTGCTGGATCTACATCTTTCTAATGAGATTCTGATAGTCTCTCTGGGACTTTCTGCAAGGTAAATCTCAACGTTTCTGACTTTAGTTTTGAAATACAGCTTTGACAGCGTTTGGACCGTATCATATAGCTGAATAATGCTACAAACGGCTTAATTGGGCGAGGGAAAAATAACAGTGTATATGTGTGGGAATGAAGCCTGTTCAGAAAAAGCCATAATTAGGAGGTTAGGCCAGCGAATGCATAGCTAATTAGACCGTTACCATTTCTGAGCAGATCAGCGCCAGGTATAATGGGCACATAAATTCCCATTTATAGGTCATAATCCGTCATTTATTTTCCAAGCACCCCAATTAAAGAGGCACGATGATTCTCTTGGGATTCTCAACATCCCCTGGCCCGCCTGTCGGGACCCCCATTAGTAACTCCTCTGACCCATTGACCACGCGAAACGGGACTTCAGATCGTAAACGTCAGGAAGCAGCGGGAGGAACGAGGGAACGTGTGATTCAAACAGGAAACTCGCATTAGGATTGCTTCTCATGAACTGAATCACAACTATTAGGATTTTTTTTTGCATTGTTATATTATACTATAACCCCCAAAGCCCCAAATTATGATATATTATATTCATGACATTTAAGTCCCCCCCCGTGCCCTGTAGATTTAATCAATCTATTTATTTATCTATTTATTTATTTGAGCCTCTGGCACAATAATAATACATCAGCTGACAAAAAAGTAAGATAGATGGATGGATGGATGGATGGATGGATGGATGGATAGATGGATAGATAGATAGATAATTTTCTTTGAGCTAAACGTTATTTCTTAATTTTTTCGATTTTTGGGGTGAAATATGACCTATATGGTCTTGGCATGTTCTTGGCATGTAAAGGCCGAAACTAAATTCATTTTTCGGCCTTTATAGTGAAAGATTGAAGGTATGGCTGAAGCATTCGGCTCTTCACCATGTTTGTTGTAACCTGTGTGGAAAATGAACAAGGCCGTTGGAAGTTTTAATTAACCACTCAAAAGCACATTCCAGTCATCCATAAAAGTTCTGGAAAAGTGTCAGAGAAGCAAACTTTATAGAGTGCTACCGCATTAAAACCTCAGCGCTTCCATGTGTAAAAACAGCACTCATAAAGGGCTCAAAGGAAACTTCTACTCCTCCTTCTGTTCATGAATAAAGTCTTTCACCTTCATTGAGTCAGACTGCAGATTAAAACAGACCAGCTCAGCTTCCCACAATGATGAAACATCAAGGTTTGTTCGATTTCTTTCTCATGTAGTGTCAAGTATGAGGGAGAGCAACCTCTGTATTGTTTTCTTCATAGTCTGAACTTTTGGGTAAATTCTCTTTCCTCGCCATAGCCAGTAAACAGAATATAATATAGCATTTCTTTCTTCCAGTCCAGGTTTAATGAAAGGTGTGTATGCAGTGTGAATTGGCTGTCCTGACCCTGATTCAACTGAAACACACTCACTGCCATCATTTATTTAAACATCCACACAGCACTTAACACTGCAACCAGCAATCCTTTTAAAGCTTGTGCATTATGAGCACAGAATTCATTCCCTTTTCGGCCTTCACCATCTGTCTGTTCCTGCTAAATGGCATCATTTTGAGTAGATGCACCATGTGTTATTATAAAGCGCTTACACTGAACTAAAATGGATTACAACTCGGAGCTAATGGTCTACATATGATTTTGCACAACTTTTTTTTCTCTGTGTATGCATATTTATATATATATATATACATATATTTTTCTAAATTAACGCGTTAGCACATGTTGTTAATTTTTTCAGTTTAACAATAGATTTATTTAACAATAGATGCATCATCCATCTTTTGGCTGCACTACAGTATATGGTCATTCTATCACTGCTATTAAACCATTCAAGCGCAATAAGATGCAACAAAAAAAGAAAAAAGAAAAGAAAAAAAAGACACTTATATCTGAACTGGTGTGTGTCTGTAAATCTCCTGTCTGTGTGACAGAGTCTTAAATGAGTGAAATAAAGAGTTGTGAGGACGTGTATATGTGGGATGTGTGTCATGTGCTTCATATCTTAAAGTGACAGTAGCCTAATAAACCTGCTGCTGTCTGTCATTAATGCAAAGAACAAAAGACAAAGAGTAAATCTCTCACTGCTCTTGACTGAATAACTTGTGTAGCTTTAATGATTGATCTATTTATAAATTATAATTTATGCAGTGAAGATTGTAAAGTGTTTGATTACTTTATTATTATTCTGTGTTAATTTGGAGATTAACCATTCAAATATTTACAATATAAAAAAATATATATATTTAAAACTCTGGTAAATCTTTACATGAAGGTCTCAGTTGTTAACATTAGTTAACTGACATGAACGAACAATGAGCAATATAGTTGTTACAGTATTTATTCATCTTTATTAATGTTAGTTAATACAAATCCAGCTCTTCATTGTTTGTTCATGTTAGTTCACAGTGCATTAACTGTTAACAAATACAACCTTTGATTTTCATAATGTTTTAGTAAATGTTGAAATTAATATTAATAAATGCAGAAGAAGTACAGTTCATTTGTTCATGTTAACTAAAGTAGTTAACTAATTTTAACTGATGGAACCTTATTGTAAAGTGTTACAAAAACTGTAATTGTAGGTGCGATTAAGCGCGATTATTTACAGAAAATGTGCAATTAATTGGTTAATTTCTTTAATTATATATATATATCTCCATCCATCCATCTATCGATCTATCTATCTTATACACACACACACACACACACACACACACACACACACACACACACACACACACACACACACACACACACACACACACACACACACACACACACACACACACACACACACACACACACACACACACACACACACACCTTTTTTCAAACTCAACTTTTCTTTCCTATAATCGTCAAGTTTACCGTAAAAGAAACAAGGTCACAGAAAGAACAGAGTTTTTTTCTCCTCACCGTTAAACTTCAATCACATTTGTTTTGAGACACATTTGCTCCGTCCAACTTGGGCCGTTCATCTGTGTTGCAACTCTAGGCCAGCGGCCATGAGAGTGTGTCAGCGTGTGGGTTTATTCACTGCACATATCATTGTCAACTTGCAGATCAGACTTTGTTCCCACGAAAAAAAGAAAAAAGCCCCTTTCTCGGATAGATTTTTGTTATTTAGCAACCATTGCCTCGTGGGACGATATTGCATAAATAGCCTCTTTGTATTTGAAAAGAACAAACATGAGTCTTATTTGATAGACAGAACGATGAAGACAAGGGCACGCAGAACCTCAGCCTTCCCCTGGGCATGAAAGAATAGACAAACAGGGTTCGTTTGCATTGCGTATATGAGGGCAAGAATACTAAGGATGTTTTATTTATGTACAAGGTGGGTATACAGATGAAGAAAACACATGAGCAATCTCCTAGATTGTTTGAATCAAAGATAATTCCTCATGTAGGAAAATAACTCCAGTTTCTAAACCACAACCTAAACCACCTTTCCGTTACATAATCATGCTAACACACGTACATGCGCTTGGAAACACAATGACTGCCTTTTTTTTTGTTGTTGAATAAGTACAGGTATGAATAATGCATTGTAGCTAATGAGGTAGTCGATTACTTTCTGCATTAATCAATTAATTAGTCAATCGATAGTCCTCCTGACTGCATTATATACTTAAAGTTGTGTACTTCACTTCATCCCTAGCTTGTCGTGAATAATTTAGGCCTCCTAAGAGAGGAGCCGAGCTGTTCGGAAAGCTAACTGTCACTTTTCCACTTGATCTATGAGTAGCTCTCGTACACCAGCCTCCACGGATTTTTGTTTATCTTGTTTGTAATGAAGGGCCTGAACGCCAGTCCCTCTGTCATTGTCGAGTATGACCAGTCTTGTCTTCTCGCGGTTCCTCACCGATGATGTTTTGTAGTGGACAGTGTTTTATTGTCATTTGACAAAAATATATTTTAAATTTGGTCATGTTATATTCATTAAAGTGGATCTATTATGCAAAAAACAAACGTGTGTTGGCAGTGTGTGTACACAACCACCCTATAATGATAAAAATCCACCCACTCCTTTTTATTAATCCCTATAAATCATAAGTGATACTGGTTACGGCAGTGATGAAAGGGGGAGTGCACACACTTTATTACATTTAATCGGAGTTGTTTTACGGATATAAAGTTTGCCAGTTTATTAAGCACCCCCTCAAAAGGCATAATGTCAATATATATTTGTTTACTGATAGTTGTAACGAGTGGTTTTGTGTAGTTCGCTGTGTATGTTGATGATAATACAAGGGAGAGAGAGAGTTTATGGATAAGACTTTAATGAGCACTTCTTGTACTGTGATTTATTCAGCTCTAACAGTGATTTTCTGGAGTGAAAACGTACAATAAACTTCATAAAACTCATCAGTAAAGTTGTGTCCATCTTTCGTAAGGGGTCCGCTACCACAGGCTTGTACTAATAGTGGATAAAAGCATGACAACATAAGTTATAACCATATTTAAACTAAAGTATACCTCTTCTATTGCCATGCAGCATATGTTCTCACTGTCACACTCGGCTTCGAACTGAACACCGCTAGTACAGTTTCTGACATTTTCAGTGTGTGAGATTGTCCTGTTTTGTTGCTGGTACGAGCTCTACAAGCTCCGCCCTCTTCTTGAAAGGGAGCAGCAGCTCATTTGCATTTAAAGAGACACACACAAGCGTTTGCGGGTGAGCGTTTGCTCACCCGCCATAAGTGGCAATTTTAACATGCTATAAATGCTATATGTTGGGTATTTTGAGCTAAAACTTCACATACACAGTCTGGGGACATCAGAGACTTATTTTACATATTTTAAAAAGGGGCATAATAGGCCCCCTTGAAATTTAGACAATTTTACTCTGACTAAAATGGCATTTAAAATACCATTAATTGATGTTAAAAGTTAGTTGATTACATTGACAAAAATGTGTTGATTAAATTGACAATTTATAAATTAATTTAAACATCAACATTTCAATTATTTAATCATTTTGTTCTAAGCAAGCTTCAATGTGTTGGTACCAGAATAAAATATTAGACTTAGGTCATGTTCCAAGAACATTTAAACTGGCAGTTATAAAACCTCTCATTAAGAAACCACAATTAGATCATAATAATCTAGCAAATTATAGACCCATTTCAAATCTTCCATTTATGTCTAAAATATTAGAAAAAGTGGTGTCCGCTCAACTGGGCTCTTTCTTGCAACAAAATGATATCTATGAAAAGTTTCAGTCTGGATTCAGACCGCATCATAGCACTGAAACTGCGCTCGTTAAAATCACAAATGATTTACTTTTAGCTTCTGACCAAGGCTGTATCTCAATACTAGTTTTACTTGATCTTAGTGCTGCGTTCGATACTATAGATCATACATTACTCTTAGATCGACTACAAAATTATACTGGTGTTCAAGGACAAGCACTAAGCTGGTTCAAATCATACCTATCTGACTGCTACCATTTTGTCTATTTAAATGGAGAAAAATCGATCATAACTCCAGTAAACTATGGAGTGCCGCAGGGATCTGTATTAGCCCCTCTGTTATTTTCAATATATATGATGCCACTTGGAAATATTATAAGGAAACATGGAATTAGTTTCCATTGTTATGCTGATGACACTCAAATATATATTTCATCAAGGCCGGATGAAAACGCTAAATTTTCCAAATTGACAGAGTGTGTTAAAGATATAAAAGATTGGATGACGCGTAATTTTCTTTTATTAAATCCAGACAAGACAGAGGTAATACTTATCGGTTCAAAAAACCGCCCACAAAACCTCGCACAATACAACTTTAACATCATAGGATGTCCTGTTACTTTATCCTCTACAGTAAAAGACCTGGGTGTTATACTCGATTGCAACCTGTCTTTTGAAAATCATATTTCATATGTTACAAAAACAGCCTTTTTCCACCTTAGAAACATTGCTAAGCTACGTAATATGCTATCAGTTTCTGATGCAGAAAAGTTAGTTCATGCATTCATGACCTCGAGACTGGATTACTGTAATGCCTTATTAGCTGGTTGTCCTGCATCCTCAATAAACAAGCTACAGTTAGTCCAAAATGCCGCCGCTAGAGTTCTTACGAGATCAAGAAAATATGATCATATAACACCGATTTTATCATCACTGCATTGGTTACCTATAAAGTTCCGTATAAATTACAAGGTATTGCTACTGACTTATAAAGCCCTAAACGGCTTAGCTCCAGTCTATTTAACGGATCTTCTATCGCCCTATAATCCATCGCGCTCTTTAAGATCACTAAATTCAAGGCTTTTGGTCATACCTAGGATATCCAGAACCACCAAAGGAGGGAGAGCATTTTCACATTTGGCTCCAAAACTCTGGAATAGTCTTCCTGATACTGTTCGTTGCTCAGACTCGCTCTCCCAGTTTAAAACTAGATTAAAGTCGCATCTCTTCAGCCAGGCATTCATATAATCCCACAGTTCAAACTACAATCCGGCCTCTAGCTCATAAATGCCAGAGGAGAACTGGCCCCCGACTGAGCCTGGGTTCTCCCAAGGTTTTTTTTCTCCATTAGGTCACCTGATGGAGTTTTAGGACACCATTAGGTCACTTGATGGAGTTTTTCGGTTCCTTGCCACTATTGCCTTTGGCTTGCTCAGTTGGGGATATTTTGGGGATATTTAATTTAATTTTATCAATCAATAAATTCCTCTTGAAACAAACTTTGTTGTATTATTTAAATTGAATACTGTGAAGCTGCTTTGATACAATCTGTATTGTGAAAAGCGCTATACAAATAAACTTGACTTGACTTGACTTGACTTAAATGTTCATGTAACTTAATCATTTGCCTATTTTTGTGCAAGTTGTAATATTATTATTTAGCTTCAACTCATGGACATTATCGACTATAATTGTATTATTTGAAACAGTTACATTCTTTCTAGAGTAAAAAATTATAAAAACATTGTTAGTTTGCTGTTTGCATCTTGCAGCGTTTTTCTCACCATATATATTTAAATAAAAATATTTTTACTATGCATATAGTTATGCACATTTTGTCTTGTTATTGTAGTTATTGTGTGTGTGTGTGTGTGTCTGTATATGTATAAACAAACTCTTAAAAAAAAAAAAAAAAAAAAAAAAAGAAATCCGTAATTTTGTTGATTAGTAGTGGATTCCGGTAACTTGGAAACAAAAAATTGTTTGGGTTCTTTTTACTCTTATTGGCATGTGTTTAAGTGTTTGAGGTTGGATTTAGACATTTTCTTTACATTTCAGCACTGGAGTCCCGTTGCTAACTAACCTCTTTGTTATGCGCTAACATTGTTTTGATCTATGTCGGCGGTCAGATTGAAGTCAGCGGCGGTCTCCTTTACGGATCACTTTAATGAACGCCGAATGCCGCGCACACCTCCTGCGCTGAAGAGGGCGATGCTGGGAATGTCGGTTAAGCGCTTGAAGCCAAACCGCTGGCGCCAACCACATGGGGCGAAAATCTGGTGGAGGCGTGGCAATGGATCATAACACACCCATGCCACACTTTTCCCATGGGACCCTTAACCGAACAAAACAAACGCTAATCACCTAACAGCAGCCACTGTATAAACAGCCCACTTTAAAATTCTATAAATGACTCGTTGAATATATATGGCCATGGTAGTCATTTACATTCTGGTTTTCTTTGTTTATTTGTGGACTTGAAAGAATCCTCTTTGAATGAGGAATCAGGACATCTTCGGACCAATTGGCACAGTCAGCTTTTAACTGTTTAGCGAAAGCCCCGTAATTCACATTATTATGGTTCTTCCTGTTCAGTGTGGCTTTCCCCCCCTTTTGTAATTGTTAGCATGTATCTGGAATTGAGCCTGAATGGCTGCTTAGGTGTTAATTGGTTTGAGAGACTGCTAATGGGGACAGACTGTAGACCAGGACAGTTAGCTTGCTTTATGTTTTCCATAAAAACCCAGGAGCTGTCAAAGCCTATTTGTGTTGACCTGTCCTACATTGTCCATCAGGTGGCTCTAAACCCGCGCCCCCAGTGGGGTGAACATCCTGTTCAGGTTCCTCTGGGATTGTCTCACTTCACTAATGCAGACTCCAGGCTTACAATTAATTCCTAACAGTCCTTTCATAAATCACAAAGTAATGGCAGCCATGCAACTTTCTCTGAGCGTTTCACCAATGAAAGAAAACAGTGGTCCTTGTGTTCTCCAGATTCCTTATGGAAAGGGGATTTTGCAATATCTGGAAAATAGAGGACAACTCAGACAATACACAGAAAGAGCACCTGAAGCTACAAGGAAAGCATAATTTCTCCCATGCATCCTTGCTAATGCACACTAACACATTCACTGTAAAACATTTTAGGCCCGTAAATCAACAACAACAGAATCTTAGTACTAATTTCCCCAGCAAGCTTTTTCCAGTTTACTCAACTTTTGCAAACACAGTAACAGTTATACTAACTGAAAATATGTTGTCTGTGATACAAACAAACAAACAAACAAACAAACAAACAAACAAACAAACAAACACACAATCAATCAATCAATCAATCAATCAATCAATCAATAAATAAATAAATATCAGTTGAATTAAATAAACATTGTTAGTTTTCTGTAGAGGTGCAACTATTCTATAACAAATCTTTTTAAGTTGTGCCAATAAAAAAAAAAAATTCTGTAGAACTCAATGTCTGAAGTGGAGTGAACCAAAAAAATGTAAATGCTATTGGAAATTAGTACCAATAAATATTATGTTACATAAACTACAATAACATTGCCAAAGTCAAAAACTGAAAACAGTGAGTCAAGACAATGTTAACTAAACATTTATTCCAAAAAACAATTCAAGAAATGTTTTTAAAAATGTTTTACAGTCATTTGAAGTCAATAAAATGCCATTTTAATTAGCCATCATCATGACAAATTAGAATTTCGATTAAAATGTATGGTTCACCCGAAAAAATGAGAATTCTCAGTGCAAACGCATATGACTTCCTTTCTTCTGCAGAACACACACACAACCATACAGCTCCAGTGGTTTAATCTGTGCCTTCTTGAGCAATACAATCAGTTTTGGGTAGGAGTGAACACGTTTGAAATCCCTGCTCCAGGTTCTACTAAACCATTTGACTAAATGTTATATTATAAATAGTAAATATAATAGCAAACAGATATATTTTAAACAGTTTCAGAAATTCTTGGCTCAGAGTGCAGACCTTTTGTTCTCCAGTCCACCATGTCCAGTCATAGTAGTTTACCTACAAAGCATCCCATAAATAATAAATGTGAGCATTCCCAAATAGATTACCGCTGTGTTCTTGTTCAAACGCTATGGCAGAATTATCTAACACATTATTAATAACTAACAGCGTACAAGTCAAAGTTGCTTGCACCAGACTAGCCGTACGGCGCTGTTTAGCTAGGTGTTTGTGGCCTGGGAGAGAGTGAGAGGCGTTTGATCTTAAAGGGTCTGTTTGAGAAAATAAGGGAATTAGAGTGTCAAGGTCTGTGTTTTACCATAAGTCCTGGTTTCCCTCTGGAAAAACAGGGATCTGGACTACCTCACTGTCAGATGGGAGCACTAAGGGTCTTGGAGGCTCAGCGAATGTGTCGGCTCTAAGAAGGTCTTTTGGATCATGTGTCAGTCATCATTCTACCTTCAAAGAGCAGCACTTGAAGGCTGTCAGCTTTCCTTATGAGCCACATCTTCAAAGATCACTTCTACCCCCCTGGCTACTTCTGGTTTCAGCCAGCCACTCGAATCGATGCTTGACCGTACAATTACTATAAAACAGCAGGGCACAGATTCACAGCCACATCTTTAATCATCAGCTATCTTCACCGTGCCCTGGAAGGTGAAACCGATTATGGGCCAATGCACGGAAACTCAACTCTTTGCCCTGTTTTACATTGTGGTTTTGAGGCAACTATCAAATTAACGTCCTTTTTTTTGTTTCAAACAACATTAGTTTTCCTTAGAAACGGTAACTGTTTGAGTTCAGTCGAAATCTACCGATTATGTTTCATAAGCGTTGGGCTTACATGCCATCTGAAGGAGGAGATTATCCTCTTTGTGCCGCTCCTCTCCGTCTCGGCTGCCAAGGCATGTTGCAAAAGCAGATCAGCGTCCACCTGCCGCAGAGCTGACATTTTGGCTCCCTCGACATGGCTCATTTGTGGAAGGGAATACGGTTTTCTTCATGGAGGAGAAGCAGCTGTACGGGCCAACGGTGCCCACGTCTTGGTCTCCAGCGATGGCTTCTACCATTCCTGGCGTTGGTTGGCGTGTAGGGTTGGGACTGTGGTGCGAGCATCAGGCGTCGTTCCCTTATCTTGCTCGTCATGGGCTGTGAAGCTCCATTATTCCCTCTGTCTTTATCTTTTGATTGTTTTTTTCTTGTGTGCATCTCCGCAATTCAATTCCACACCAGCTGTGTTTGATTGCATAAGAGATGAACTATGAGATTTCAGTGGAGAAGCTCATTACAGACACAACACTCGCACAATTAACTCGCGGAGGCTTTGTGCGAAGTTTCCCAACTCTCTGCGCTTGGATAAGGAGCTCATTTTGGCACCTGTGGTTCATTGTTAGGCAGTTCAGATTTCTGAATGTCTCTCCGGGCTTTAATGGAGTTGAAAGCGTGAGGAGGCTGGACTGTCCCTGTTGCCAGAGCGAGCTGAGAGATGTGTGACCGCTATTGATGTTTTTTTTTAAATGTGCTGATGCAATAATCCACCTTTTTCTGCAGTCATACATACAGAGAGAAGCGTTTTATCTCCTCTGATGTTTATGAATTGTTCATGCCCTTGTGGAAATTGACCTTAACCCTAACCCTTGCATAGAAACCATAGCCTAATTGTTTAAACTTTTATAGTCCATATAAAAACACTATTCCAGGGAACACCTTCTATATATATATATATATATATATATATATATATATATATATATATATATATATATATATATATATATATATATATATATATATATGAAGAGTTCAGATGCAAAAGCCTCTAAGTGCCGTCTGAAATTTTCTTCTAGAATGATCATTTTTATCAAGCTCGTATATTTAAGTTCAGTAATTTCACTTAAATGGCATTGAAAATTACCTATTAATTGTCATTTAAGTGAAATTACTGAACTTAAATATACGAGCTTGATAAAAATAATCATTCTAGAAGAAAATTTCAGATGGCACTTAGAGGCTTTTGCATCTGAACTCTTCATATCCTATAGTAAATCCAGTTGGTGTATTTATTGTAGAGTTTGTTGGGTCATGGAGTGGCAGTTTTGTTTGTTGGGTCATGGAGTGGCAGTTTTGTCTGCTCCCTGTTTTAAGGCATGACCCCTGGTCTTTAGAAGTACACAAACTAAAATTGTTCTACATTGGATTCTGCTATTGAGACTTAATTGAGGAACGTTACATCAACATTTACACATTTCCACAAATATTATGCGCATATTTTCTTTGGAACCAAGCTTGAGCTGAGGATGAAGCCGTGGCAAGATTAGGCCGTTTGAGGGATTTCCTTTGCAAAAAATATCGTATGGTACATTGACAAATCTCTTCATTATAGATTTACATATGAAAAACATCTGGAAAATAAAATATAAGATAGCAGTTACTTGGCTAACTGTGCTAGAAAAACTATCTTCAACAGATTGCGTGAAAGTATTATAATATGTTTTAAATACAGAAGTCCTTTTTGTTAATCCCCCCCTCCCTCCTAAAAGTCATCTTATAATTCACACATGGAATAAATCATTGTTCATTTTCTTAAGGGTTGTGTAGCTTCGCTTTGTTTGTCTGTTTCTGAACCGAGAGCAGATTGATTGTTGTTCTGTGGTCTTGAACTGTATATTTGTGGTCTACATGCTTGACTTATGAGGCTTCCAGCAGAAGTTATATCTCATATATCAGAGGAATGTCATCTCAAGGATCCTCTCTTGAAAGGCTTTAGAAATATCTCAATACAAATCAATGAGTCTTAGCTACTTTATTGAACGATTGATAAACTGTGAGGTTAAATGTTGTAATGGATGTACTCTGAAAGGAAGCAGTAACAGGTTTATAGCATCAAACTTTAGACATTGTAGAGCCATGCCAAGTCTCCTGGCTCATAGCATACACTTGCAGAAGATACTTGATGACTTGATAAAAAAAACAAAAAAAAAACAAACATGTAGTATTTGAATGGTTGAACCTTGGCCCAGGGGCAGCACACTTGTAGGCGGGCCGACAGCAATACTTTCTTCCTTTTGCCGGCTCCGACCCAAGCCTGTCATCAGGAGTGCCAATTAGCACTGATTAGGAGGCGTTGTGCAGGCAGCCGACAGCTGCACCATGCCAGGATCTCACAGCCCCCCCTCCTCCCCCCGCCACCGGCCGAGCAGTCCTGCTCAGCTTTCTTCACAAGGTCGAGCCAAGGAGAAACCTTCGGAGAAGACGATGCGAGGCCTGCTGTCTGGACATGAGAGGTAGCACGGCAGGCTTTCCAGGGTCAGATATTTTTTGCACTCTGGGAATACATTTGAAGGCTGTAGGGAAGATAAAAAGCACTGCAGAAAATGGAGTTGATATGACGTTGGCACTGAATGTGGGAGATGGATCTTGTTTATGCATCCAGTAGATTCTAGTCTTGGCTGTATTCACAGGCTCAATAAGTTATTGAAGACAAGGCAGTCTTCATATTGTGTTAATTGCACAATAATAGAAGTTTTGTCATCTCACGGAGCCTTGTGTGCAGAGGGATAGTGTCGGCTCAAACATGAGCTCATTCACTGATCTCATTGGGGTCCTCCAGTGCCATTTTGGATTCATTTCCAAACTAATTAGATTAGCCAAACTGCTTGCCATTGCGAAACATATGCACGCACAAGCACATTCAACCACTGCACTGTTGTTGTTCTCATGGAAACAAGTACTCTGGGGATACTAAATGGGTCGAAGATGAGGGTTTTTCTACTAGAATATCAGTTGATATTTGGGTTTAGACAGGGCAGAAGGGCAGAGATATATCCAGCAGCCCTTGACCCAGACATGATTCATTTGAATTGTCGTTGGGTTTTCATATCTTGCATGGCAACCTCTTGCTCTGTGAGAAACACAAATGTTTGTTTTTCCCCCCGCACGAGGGAGGCCTGGTTGTGGGAACCCTGTATCGTGTCCTTGCTGGAAAGTTGAAGATAGTTGCCGGATTTAAATGAGTTATAGCTGGACTAAACTGGTCATTTTTGGTCATTAGCTGGTGTAAGATGGCTGATCAGCTTGTCCACTAGGTGGTGAGGCCTGTGTCATGTAGGACATGTTCCCTTGATGTTTTGTTGGTCTAGGAACAACACTTAACCCCAATTATAACCCAGGGGTGTCCAGTCCTGCTCCTGTAGGCCCACTTTCCTGCACAGTTTAGCTTCACCACATCTCACTGGAAGTTTATAGTGATCCCAAAGACCTTACTTAGCTGGTTTAGGCTTGTTTAGTTAGGGATTCTCATGGAAGTCCCAACCCCAAATCTAATCCTTACCAATACTTTTAGATATACCTCAATAAAAATCCACGAGTCTAAACAACTTTATTGAACGTTAGATATACTATAACCCTAACTAGACCTAAATCTATAGGAACATGATGGGTTTATAAGAATGCAGTACAAGCCCTTAACCTCAAGTCTAACTCTGCCCCTTTACATGTCTACTTGGCAAAATCATGTTCACCTCAGTTCTCAGATTATTTATAAATCACTATTCAGTGCTGTACAAAAATAAAATTATTCCTAAAAAAATAAAAGAACATCTTAACACAGAACAAACAAAACCAATGCCTCAACACATTGCAGTCTTGAAAGCTAGACAAAGAAGATGCACTTTTAAACATGTTTAGAATTGGAGCGAGTCTAATGTTAGATGGTAGACTATTCCATCTCTTCGGAGCTGTCACTTCAAAGGCCAGATTACCCCTTCACTTATACCTAGTCCTCTGAACAATTAAAACAGACTGGTCAGATGTCCTAGGAGGCTTGTGCACCCGTAAGAGCCCTGACTGCACATAGTTGGTGGACATTGTTGTGACCTGGTAGACCATATTGGTCAAGCTAGCATGGTATACAACCTTGGACCACCAACAAACCAGCTACAGCCAACCTGACCAACATTAGCCGCTTTGACCTGGTTTTTCCAGCAGGTATGCCACTGCTCCCTCTTCAGAACAGACTCAGCACCACTGTGAAGGTCATTGAGTGTGTGTCTGAGTGTGTGTGTGTGTGTGTGTGAGAGAGAGAGACTTGGCAAGAAAGACAGGTTCAGGCCTGCAATACCAGACTGCTTCATCCATCAAAGGCTTGATAAGGAGAATTTTTAATTACACGTCTTCACCCCGTGATCCAAAGCCTCCACACTGAGCCACCGGCCCTCCTCCACCTCCCTGCCCGAGGAGATCTCGCTCCCTGGGACACTGAGCGCCGAGACACCCACCCTCCCCTGCCCACCTCCCTCCATGTCTGAGAGCCGGGATTCAGTAAGCCGATCCAGCAGTAAATCAATACTGGCCTAATTCTGAATAATTGAGGTTATTACAGTGCTGTCATGCTCCCTGTGTGAATTCCCCATCGCACAAGTGGGGCCTCCTCGAGTCTATCCCCTCCCCTCTCAACACGCCACAAATTCAGATAATTAAAGATTGAAAAATGCTCCTTTTGTTTTTTCCCTTTGTCTTGCGCGCTCCACTTTTGATTTTGTCAGGCGTGATCGTGCACATCCTGTGCGTGTGATCTTTCAGCAGGAGATCTCGCCTCGTCTTGCTATCGTGTGCTGCATCTACTTCCTGTTTACCTGGCAACAGTGCTATCCCAGGCTTTTTATTCCTCCGTACTGTACAGCATTGGTGAAACCATGTTTCAGAGGGGCACTAGAGGGCACAAGATGCATATGAAAGACTCCGTTTGGGGGGAAAAAAGCTGCTGAGAACCAGCCAAACTTAATTTTCACTCCACACAGAGAGCTTGTGAAGAACAGTTTTGAAAGAACATTTTATAAGACCTTTTATAAAACAACACTGCATGTACTGAAAGCTTGTCTATGTTTATTGTTTTGTTTGCAGTTATCAAGAAAAGAAAAAAAAAGTAAATGAATGAAAGAAAGAATGAAATATCTATATACACATAAACATATACTCATGCAAAGCCACTCCAGGTTTGTTTAGTCAGATTGTTGTCCTGCTGTGAAGGGAATATTTGTGTAAACTTGAGGCTGTGTGTGGTCTGGAGCTCAGGGATCAATGTTGACTGTCTTGGAAAGATTTTTGCCACTGCTCCTTGTGTAATAATGATGATGATGATGATGATATTAATAATAATAATAATGATAATAATGTTGTCAATATTGTAACATTTAAAAAAGATTTTTTAGACAATATCCAATATTTGTCGTTATGCTATTAGAATGCCTTTATTTATTAAAATATTAATTTATTTTATTTATAATAAAACAAGAAAATATTTCTATAGTGTAAATAAACACTATAGTGTTTTATAAAATATAATAATTTACAATAAAAATTTATAATGCTATTTTTGAAAATCTAAGGGATTGTAGATCACACACATACTCGCTTATTTTTTTCTGTCATAGTGAAGAAATTTAATTGAAATCCCATTTCTGATTTTATACTGAGCCATGGATGTTTTCTATCCACTAAGACTTTGCCTAAAAAAAAAATTAAAAAAAAAAATTAAAAAATAAAAAAATAAAAAAATAAAAAAATAAAATATAAAAATAAATGCATGCATATATACATACATATATAAATAAATCTGGGGTTTAATTCAAATATTATTTTGTACATTTCAGTAAGCTGTGTTTCCTGCAATATGCGTCATTTAGGTCACAAACATTATGTACAGTACATCGTCATTTTCACCTGTGATGAGTGCATTTCAAATCTCAGCTTCTACTGTACATCACCTGTCCAGTCAGACAATATCCTTTTTTACAACAGAGTACGTCACCGTCAGCTCTCCAAACACACAGAATATTCTGAGGATGCTCACTGCATGTTCTGAAGCGAAACCATGCAACTGAGGTGTCATGGCACTTCAAACCTCAGACTAAAGCCCAGCGCCTCAGATGCAGACAGACGGGTACAGCGCAGACACACAGCAGAGCCGCAGTGTGTTAGGAGTGTGTCAGAGGTGCTGTGTCACACACATCCAGGGCTGTTATGACACTGACAGTCGTGTTCATAATCACTGCAGGGCCACAGACTCACCGCTGACTGAAAGCCCACATCCAGCCAGAGACTCATAACAGGAAGACGTCTTACATTTCTATGGAAGGCAGTGGTTAGATGTGTTGTTGATGGGTGGAATGTGTCGAGGATTAAATTGAAAGTGATAAAACACAGAGATGGCTGTCTGAGAGATCTCGCCTGAGTTTTCCAATGCGCAAATATTTCACAGCGTTGACGTTCATTGCAAAGAAAGTGAAGAGCAACTGATCAACATATTCTAAATTGTAAGCAAGCCATGCTTTGTTTACGGGTCAATCGTAGTTTCGGATTGTCTTTTTGAATGACGAGTATAGACTGCTGCCCCCTGCTGGTGTAGACGGGTGTCGTGCTTGTCTTCAACGAGCCCAAGAGGGCCCACGTCACTCCTCTGTTCATCTCCCTGCACTGGCTACCTCTAGCTGCTCGCATCAAGTTCAAGGCACTGACGCTTGCTTACAGAACTATCACAGGCTCAGCTCCCTCCTACTTTCACTCCCTCCTACGAGTCTACATCCCTACCAGACACCTACGATCGGTCAACGAGCGACGTCTCGTGGTTCCATCACAGAAAGCCACAAAATCACTTTCCAGAACATTCTCATTCACAGTTCCATGCTGGTGGAACGCTCTCCCCACCCTCATCCGGAATGCAGAATCCCTGACAACATTCAAAAGACAGCTGAAAACCAATCTTTTCCGTGAGCACTTAACCTCAAAAAAAAAAAAAAAAAATTCCTTTCCCCTTTGAAACATCACTTATCAGGCTTATGCTACTCTGAATAATACCTGAACTTCGTATTTTGAGCACTTCTTGCGTTGTTGTTGCTTTTGCCTCTTTATAATGACTCTCTGAATTGTGTCCTAATTTGTAAGTCGCTTTGGATAAAGGCGTCTGCTAAATGACTAAATGTAAATGTAAATGTAAAATGTGCTGGTCGGCCGTTGGCTGTAGTCTGTGCAGTGTGTTCAAGCGTAACTCTCTGGCCCAGAGGCACGTGACGCGAGGCAACAACACACTTGACTCTCGTCACCGCTGGTTCTTTGATGTTGGTGTGGTGTGTCACGGCCTTAACGTGAAAAACAAATAACGCTTCTACTTCTTTTAATCTTTTTTTCTTCTAATTCTTGTCCCCTAATTGCTGCATTCTCCACGCTTCTCCCCCCGCTGCTCTGCTTTTGCTGTCAGAGCTGTCTGTTTTTGCACCATGTTGCTTGTATCATCTCACTGTTTCTAACTTGTTTGCTGTTCGTGAAACTTTTTTGTGGCCCCTATAAAACAAATCGATTCCTTCAGGCTAAACCTCAGACTTCATGTACTCTTGAGCTGCTTCAGGATTTATTTTGGCTTAAGAAAGTTTTAGAGTGTCATATATAGTGGTAATTGTGGTTGGATAAAGTGAGGAGGATGGATGGGGGAAAAACTGGTGAATCTGCCTTATCCATATTGAATGCAGGGCTGGAAATCTAGAACTGGTTACAGTTTTTAAAGAAATACTGATAGTTAATGATATGACAATATCATGAATACATATATATTGTTAATGAGAGTCACTTAATGCATTGGTAAAAAAAAAAAAATATTTCTTTTTTTTATTTCAATAAAATTATTGTATTATATTTTAGTTCAATAATGTTTTTTTTGTTGTTGTTTTTTTATTAAATTGCTTGTATTTTTAGGGGATTTTATGGTACAACATTTTATTTATGCATTAATTATAATTATTTTATTCACTTTTTGACCTGAAAATGAAATTTCCAACTTAAACTGTCATAAATCTTGAATGCTTTTAAACACAAGCTTAAGTTTGGTCCCTTTTTAAAAACGGCACTCGGCAGATTATTGTTGAAGTGAAAAAAAGTTGTAAAAAGTGAATAAAATTTTACATTTCTTGAAATGAAAAATACACAAAAATGCCATTTTCAAGTTTTATATAAAATACACATTTTCCAAAACATATTTTACTCTAAAACTTTGAGAAAATCAAAGCCATACATTTAAAAAAGCTGTTCCAAGTTTGAGGTTAATATCTAAAAAAATGAGCTTTCAGTAAGAATATGTTTGTGCGCAGTACCAAACGCTTCCACTAGATAACATGTAAACAATACAAGTGTGGCTATATTTTTCAGGACCATTTAACCTTTTTGAATCCGGTCCATGATTCTTTACACTTGCCTCAATGTGATAAGTAACAAAGTACTGCAAAACTAGTCTAATGACACTTTTTTTATTGAAATCATTGCAATATTAGAATGTTGATTAATCTTATTTCACTATTGTGAATATGTTGTGAATATATAACAATATAGTATATACTGCTGAAGTAAGAGCGGCGCTTTTGAAAGAAGTTTTACTGTCTAGATTCTGTGAGAGACGAGTTGAAGCGTTTATAGATATAATGTGAGGGCCGGATATGTGGACTGTGGAAAGCGCTCTCTCTTGCTCTTTCTCTTCCTCATATATTCTCTCCCAGTGGAGATTGTGGCTGCAGATGTCGGGTAATGACAGGGGTTTCCCTTGAGGCCATGTCGACCCAGACAACCAGACCTGCCTCTGTGTGTGTGTGTGTGTGTGTGTGGCTCATAGGCCACCAGGGCGAGCAGTGCAGGTAAACATATCAGCCAGCATCTCTCAATCTGCCTGAACTGAGGAGAGGAAGGCCTCGCTGAAGACTCTTTACTTGCAGGGAATGTTGCAATGTTTGTAATCTTTTTTGGGGTTATCAAGTTTCCTAAAGAGTGTTTGAATATGATAAATATGCTTTTTGAAATAAAAATAAATAGTTTGATCAAATCATATGATTTGGTGCTCAAGAAACCTTTCTGATTATTGTGCTGCTTCATATTTTTGTGGAAACCATGATACATATTTTTTGGGGGTATTCTTTAATTAATAGAAAGTGCAAACGAACAACATTTATTTGGTATAGAAATCTTTCGTAACATAATAAAAGTCTTCATTTTAACTTTTGATCAATTTAACATAATACATTATTTTTATTTTACATGGATAACAAATGCCATTTTTTTATATATATGTATGTATGCATGTATGTATGTATGTATATATATGTCAGGGTTTACAACGTATCATTTTCTCTTAAAAAAGAGAATAAAATAAAAGTTAATTCCCCATAAAGCCTAGTATATGAAATAATAGTCAGAAATTTTTTTTTATTGAACATTTTATCGAACATTTAGACAAAAATGTTTAGATATTCAAAGGTTCATTTTGAAAGATGACTAACAATATAAAAGTTATTCTTTCGATTACTAAAATCAGTGCAGATTTCACAGCAAAAAGACACGAGCTGAAGGTGGACGTTTGTACAATTATACTAATAGGCATTTCAAACATTATAAACTAGCAATCAGATGACAGACATTTGCGTATCAAATATGATACAGGTTAATAATTGTCTTCTCATTGATGATTATCTGTGTGAGACACTTGGAGAGCTTGAGAAACACTGTTAGTTACACAGCCTGTGGACTGGACATGGCAGGTTACCTGACTCTTTACCAGAAGTCAATTCACACGAGACGATTAGCTTATTATCAGGGCATTTTACAATCTAACGATAATCTTTTTCCCAGCGCAGGAATGTGCCTTCTGTAAAGAGTGAGGAATAATTACTGACATGGCTAATTCGGACAGGATTAAAATCATGGAGGAGCTCTGGTAATGATTACATTCCCTCGGTTCACTATATAAACCTAATCCCGTTCGATTAGTTTTTTTCCCCTCTTTCCCTCCCTGACCTTTTCTTCTGCCACAGGTTCATTTGTTCTAGTTTCTCTGCAACTCTTTTTCTGGCTCTCTATTACGGTCCTTGACAGTGGAGAGGCAGCGGAGAGACGTTCACGAAATGTCCTAGCACTTCATATTTTTGATGATTATGGTCATTTTCGGGGTCTCCGCATGTTCAGACTCTCTCATCTCCCAGAATTCAACTCTCGGTAATAGAGGTCAGGCCCGTATCTTCTCTGTGTGTGTCTGTTTTCACCCGCGCCGGCCTTCTCCTGATGAAACCACTGCTCCAGGTGTGACGCTATCGTAATACCAAACGCTGTTGGCTCATTGTCATTTCTCTGAACTATAACTTTAAAAGGGCCGCACTTTTACCTTTCATTCGATTGCTAAATGACCCATCCGGATGGATTTTCACCCTTGCTTCGGCCTTGATGAAAGCCTTTGATGATGGGACACTTATGCCTCTGTGAGGAAACCAAGTCCTTCTCTCTCTTTCTTTGGTTCCTGCTATTCACCGTTTCACAGACAACAGGACACACACCTGTTCTCAATCCCAGCCTGAACTTATTACATTCAGAACCTGTGTGTGATGTAGTGCTTGTATCCTGAGAGACACTGGGAAGTGTGCTATTCATTCACTCAAGGTTAAATATAAGAGTCTCGGGAAGACAGGATAATGGGTGATGGTGATGTTATATATTATGAACTCTTTCACTGTGGAAAAACTGTTTCATGCACAAAAACTTTACTACAGTTGTAAATGCATAGGTATTTTGAACTTTTTCCATGTGGAAAACATTTGATATGTCTATAAGTAATGTAAATGTCATAATATTTTGAACTTTTATTCAGCAAGATTCTGATTTTAAGAACTCTATACAAACTCCATAGTAACCATCTGTGACAACTACCAACCACCAAAAATACCATAGCAACCGCCTTGAACACCCTAGCAACCACTTATAAACGCCCTAGCAACCACCCAAAATACCCTAGCAACCACCCTGAACACCTTAGTAACTGCCTAGCAACCACCCAGAACACCCTAGCATCCACCCATAATACCTTAGCAACTGCCTAGCAACACCATAGCAACCACCCAGAACACCCTAGCAACGCCCTAGCAACCACCCAGGATACCCTAGCATATTCAGCATTCATTCTGCTGACCTGAGTCAGTCACACACCGAGAGTCCGTCAGCCTTCAGCACGAGGCCGAGTAAACGCATGTCAAGGACCCGCTCTCGGTCCACATGCGCTCGGATGAGGAATAGCACTGTAACTGTCCTGAGCGCTTCAAGTGCTTTTCTTCCGCTTTCCATCTTCTTTCTTTCTTCCATCTTCTTTCTCTCCCTCAGCAGCTGCCTCGTCCCTAGATGCTGATTTTAATTACTTTCTCCTCGGATTTTGTGCATATCCAATGAAGGATTGAGGGGCACATCTTCTGACGAGCACTTTTTTATATTGGCTCTTATAAGGCCGGCGTTTGAACTCAGGAATGCTAATACACACAATAGAGGCTGCTTGTATGAAAGAGAGACGGGGACGCTGCGGTTTGAATGCGAATAAAGAAGAGAAAGAGAAGAGAAATGTGAGACTGCATACTGAGGAGCCCGCTGTTGGCAAACTGATTTGATTTATTTTATTTCCTAAAGGCGGTTGGCAGGAATGACACCTGAAAGTGCTTTTGGAAACTATATTTAGACAGCATGATAAATCGGGACACTGAGTGAATCAATAGAGTATCATAAACAAGAGTTCAGTTGACTAAGTGAGAGTCTGTTGGCGCTCATGCTAGCAATTCGTTTATGTAAACACAGAGTATCGTATTATTAAAAACCTTCGCTCAGATTATATCTTTCGTGTCATGCAGGGATCGATTGTGCCTAGATATTCAGTTCAAGTTTTCCTTTTGCACACTCTTGGAAAATCGATTTCGATGGTTTCTGTGTTGCCCAAGTTGGTTTTATCAGGTCTTTTTGTGATCAAGATAATGTCGACTTGCAAGCTAAAATTAAGTGGACAATTTACTTTTTTGCCCACTTGCCACAAAGATTTTTACATACAAGAGTGTGTATATGTGTATATATATATTCCATCCTACCGACTACCATTTCAGATATTGCCATTATACCCGAAACCCCCCCCCCCCCCCCCCCCCCACACCCCCCCCCCCCCCACACGTTGTATTTTCATGTTTTATGGGGACTTTTCATAGACATAATCATTTTTATACTGTACAAACTTTATATTCTCTCCCCTTACACTAACCCTAAACCTAAACCTACCCATCACACAAAACTTTGTGCATTTTGACATTTTCATAAAACATCACTTAGTCTGATTTATAAGTTGTTTTACACATGGGGACCAAAAAAATGTGCCCACAATGATTTCAGATATTGATATCTTTGTGGGGATATTTTTTCACCATAATGTGGGGCTTACCAGGACACACACACACACACACACACACACACACACACACACACACACACACACACACACACACACACACACACACACACACACACACACACACACACACACACACACACACACACACACACACACACACACACACACACACACACACACACACACACACACACACACGTGGGATAGTGTATAAATTGTATTTTAACCTATCATCTCTAAAGAGCTAAGAAAGAAAGGTTTGACTTGGCTATAGCTACAGTAGAAATGGGTCACAATAGTCTACTAGTCATCCAACAACTAGCTATTATTATTGAGGCTGACTATATTTTATAAAGTGTTGACTTTTTAGTTGCTCTGCTTAAATCATTTCTGACAGTATGCTGTTTTTAGACCCATTTTCACAGTGCAAACCTCTCTGAGAACTTGCATATTTAAATTGGTTTGAATATTCTTTTCTTTTCTTAGCTAAGCTATTGTTTGTCTAAACGACACAAAATGAGCAGCTTTTCTCTTCTTTTGAGCTCGTTTGAAAGATAGCACTGTGGTTAGCACTCTAAACATGATCCGTATCGCATTATGAGCTCTGCATCCCTCTGTAATTGTTGAGATTTTTTTCTCTTGTTGACCTGACTTTCTCGAATCCTCACATCGCAACAAAAAGAAGCAACAAGGCTGAGGCCGATCTGAACTTCCCTTCTGGGCCGAATAAAGAGCGATACAGATGGCCAGGGGTTTATTTCATTAACGTGGAGAAGGGGAGGAAAGCTTATTGGAATTTTTACATTCTGTCAGCACTGTGTAGGTAGCAGCAACACGGGCGTAAAGCAGCGAGTGAATTCATTTCCCCCGACTCTCGCAGCTCAAGAGAAACTTCAAAGGCCAGCGCTAAAAATCTCGGCCAAGTGGATTTGAAAGGATGAGTCTCTAATCTGTTTAAACTTTGCTTGCGCCGTGTATTTTCACGCCGCCTTCCCCACCTCCTCCGCTAACTCGTTCTATTTTCCTTTTCATCATCACTTTCAGGTGCAAAAAGTACCTGTCTCACTGTATCAGTGTCTTGGTGAATAGAGGTCAACAAAAAAAAAAGAAGTTTCTCTTCAGAACCTCAAAGAGGCGCACGATAGTTTTGCCATCAAAATTAGGCTCCATTTAGCTTTCAAGCGTTATCTTGCTGCCTCGTTTCCAGCTAATTTTGGCGCCTATCTGCAGGTTCCCTACCGGGCACAAGCGCACTGTGAACGTTCCCCGTGTGCCAGCACTTTTGAAATATGTATTAAGGTGAGACACAAGGGGGATTTGGAGCGAAGGGGTTGGACTTATTGTCTGAATATTTGATGTTGTTAATGAGAAGCAGAACAGGGCTAAGCACTCAGTGGGCGCGCGAGGAAGGCCCGGGCTACGGGAATAATGGAAAGATAAAACGATGAAATATTCAAAGGCTGAAGTGTGATGAGAAATGTTCAGTAAAGCGTGACGGAAACGGGCCTAGGCCTCGCATCAAAGACCTTCAACCGAGAAGACTTTTGTGTGACCTTAAAGTTTATGCTTTGGGAGACTTAAGAGCGTTACGTAAGAGTAGAAGTTATTCCACTAAAAGCGACGAATTCTTCTCTCGTTTCTTGTTTTGGGTGTCGTTGACAAATGGTATGAGATAGTCGTTTGATGGATGTTTGATTTATGGAAGGAGGTGGAGATCTGGAGCTAAAATGAAAAGAGTTGGTGTGTAACCTTTCAGAGGAGGAAAGTAAATGAAATATCACTCCTTTATGGATGCCCTTGCAAATAAATGATGACAAATGCTCAGCGTTAGAGAGTAGAGAAAGAGAGATGCTAGATCTGTGAAGAAGACATATTCCTTACCGTGTTTACCGTATATAACTATGGTTTTCTTTTGATATTGTACCAAGGTTTTTAGACCGCATGATGGCAATGGTAATACCATGATATGTAAATATGTGTTGCTGTTTGAATATACTAATATAATATTTACAACATGATATAATAAAAGCATAATTGTGATGTGTTTTTGATTTAGCCAGTTAACTACATACTTTACAAATGAAATTATCCATCCATCCATCCATCCATCCATCCATCCATCCATCCATCCATCCATCCATCCATCCATCCATCCATCCATCCATCCATCCATCCATCCATCCATCCATCCATCCATCCATCCATCCATCCATCCATCCATCCATCCATCCATCCATCCATCCATCCATCCATCCATCCATCCATCCATCCATCCATCCATCCATCCAATAAATGGTCGGTGAAATAAAGTGCTCAACCATCTTAACGTCTTCATAGCAAAAATTACCGGTATGTGTTTTTCGGTTCGGTATACATGTGTACCATTGTTTTAAACATTGCACGTGTTGAACTGAATATGAAACTCCTAGTTTTATAGATATCTTTGTTTTAATGAATCAATATCGATTCTATAAAGAGCTTATCACAGTATGCAGACTCTAGTTTACGGCTTGGTGTAGAACTGTGTCATTTCTATCAGTTTCACTCATTTGTAGAGTCAGACACTGTATACCATCATTGTCACGATTACCTTGTTTCTGTTTTCATGGACTCTTATTTTGATATTCTTTTGTCTTGTTGTGCCTTTGTTCAGTTCCTGTCATTTTAGTCTCTGTTCCCTGAGTTTGCATTGCTGTCTTGCTAGTTTATTATAGTTATGTCAACTAATCGCCTGCACCTGTCTATCATTGTCATCTAGTGCATTTAAACCCTCAGCCGTCCTCTGTTCATTGTCTGCTATTAACGTTTCAATCTGGTGTTTCTCTTTATTGTTCCATGTGCTTATTAAATTTGATTTCATCGTTAATCTGCATCAAGCCTCTTGAATCTGGATTATCAAGTCAAGGCAGTCCGTGACAGTCAAACTGCTCAATGTATTGTTGAATCCTTTTGTTGTCCCGTTCATATTGCCAGCTCTCATCCTTTACAAAAAAATCCTTTGTTATTTTCTTAATGTCCAGTTTAATCCGTAATTGGTGAAATAAATGCTGGGTAAATGGAAAGAAACAGAAATGGCAGATGATTTTTAGATCATTTTGCATAACAGAAATAAAGCCTGGTTGTTAAAACCTGTTGCAATTTGCTGTGAACAACTAACACACTGGTTTTGGCTGAACAGTGCACACCATATGTCCTTTGATGACCCTTCATTAGGACTGAACTGCAATTCCCATTGAACATTTTCGATTAGAAGCCCATTAAATTAACCACCCTTGAAATCCTGGCAAGTCCAAAGCACTTGGCGATGTTGTCACAAGACCGAGTTTAGGAGGCTGGCGTAAATGGATATGTGATATGGACGAGTGTTTTGCGAGCAGATGTGTTTTGTTGTTTGTAACCGAATGTTGTTTGTGAGCTGGCTTCACACACTCAGTACGCTTGCACTTACTTTTTTGTCAATTTTTGAGGCTTTGAAAGCACATTCGTTCAAATATGAAGCTTGTTTCTGATGTGGAATAGACGCAGATTGCATTACTGATGTTTGCTTAATCATTTATTTAAAAATCCTCTTTTCTTTCTACCATCATGGGAACAAAATAATATATTTTTACTTTCATCCATAAACTTTTAGTAAAACATTGCCTTACTTTAATTGAGTTTCCAGAGGCCTAAAGCTTGAACGCTGGGTTATATTGAAGCTGTTTGATGTGTTGTGGTGCTGCTTTTCTGCCGTGTTTGTTGTTTGTTTACTTTATTTCACTTGCTTCAGATTTTTCTAGTGCGTAATGTTCCTTTTTTTTATAGCTGGTGATGAGTTTTTTCCCCTTTCCTTATTGCCTAGAGGAGTTTGGTTGAGGTTTCACACAAATGATTCACTCACATTAATCCCACAGCCTTGAGCTCCGTGTGGATTCACTTACAATGTAAAAAAAAAAACCTGACAACTGATGAAACTTTGACCACTCGTTTATCCGGCCAATTGGAGGTTTCGCCGTGAGCCAGTCTATTGAGCCACGACGACTAATCAAGTTGAGGTGAGTTACTTTGAGCTTTCTCTGGTTTTGTGCGATACCACCGCCATAGGGTTGGTCGGTCCACTTTCATGGTTCAGTCATTAAATACTTGTCATGCTCCCATTGAAATGTAGTTTGGAGGTGAGAATTTGATGAGGAATAAAACTTTATTAATCCTCGGCAGGTTTGCTCGGAGGAAATTGGCGTTCAGAGCTGCCAGGCGACTCATTTCAAGGCCCGTTCTGTAATTGTAGGCATAGCTGCAGGAATGCCTCGCTCCAGTCTGGTATTATCTTGTTCACTGTCGCAGCCATTAAGGTCAAAATGACTTGTTTGATAGCAATTGAACGACATTCATCCGGCTCCAAAAAGGCTTTTGAAGCACATGATGGTGTTCTGGTTATGCAAATGTCTAGATGTCTCCATCACACGTCAATATCTGATGAATGTCGACTTCATGTAGTTGCCGATCACAATGTCCACGTCGATCATTGATAGATCACGTGATATCTTGGCTGTCAAAGTTAATGGAGGAGATCCACACATCAGGGTCCTGCTGTAATCACCCAGCACTTCCCACTGTGAAAGCTTCCAGATCAAAGAGGACAGACATGAAAGGCATTGGGAAGATTCACCTCACTTCTTTCCTTGGGTTTTCCTTTTCCTGTTCACTCTGATAATGAGTGCTTGACCCTGCAGCATGCATGAGCGGAAGTGTTGGGTGTGACTAAAGTCCCAAATATACTTAGGTTTTTACCTGCATGCTAGGGAATGCGTACAGTGTGCCTCAGGTAAATTTCATCATCAGCATATTAAGCGCATAGATTTTTCAGCTCGCATATACAGTATACCCATATACGCACAACTACTGGAGAAGCAACAACAATAACGGCCACGCTGAAGAGTGCTTGTGTGAGGGGTGGAGAGATTCACAAGTCTAGTTTGAATGTGCACAAAGACACTATTATTAGTCATAACGTTTGGAGATAAATAGCACAGATATTGAAGAAAGATTAAATTTTCTAGTGTGCATGCGTTGCGCCTGTGTTCAAGCACGATATCAAATGTTGTATACTTTGAAATATTACGTTCTCTTGTACAATATGATAAGTGTTCACACCAAAACTGAAGTATACTTTAGTCTAAATCCAACATGCTCACCAGCATGGATGAATCCAGCAAACATGCCGAAGGCTCGTTGCTTTAGGGATGCTTTCATGACACTTAGCTTTGACTTCAGTGTCAAAGTTTATAGCATCATTATTCAGTTTAACCCCTTTATAGGTAAATCTTTTTTTTTAATGTTTTTTTTTTTTATGTTTGAGCTTATATATATCTCCACGTTAAAAACAGTCTTGAGTAATTCTGAGTCTTGAACTTGTACTCTTTCTGAGTATATGTTGGTTATGTGTCTATCCAGAATGACTTATGAGCAGCAACTTTTATTTTTATTTTGGGTATTTATGCCCCACTTGCCAAAATGAGTGGTGTGCAGTAAGGGGTTAAATGTATTCATTTATTAATGTATGAAAGCATCGACACTGTCATTTTAATCTGAACTAAATATAGTAACACGTAACAATATGCTTAAAATGCTGAATGCACCAGAAACTTTTTTAGGATTTGTTTATGACGGATGTCAACCTACAGGGATTGGCTGTCGTCCCACATTTTTACCTCGCATTTTGTGCTTCGCATTTCAGCATTTCTCATCTTTTTTGAGGTTTCTTGTCACTAACGTCTCTCACCAAAACACGAAACTGATCCGTCATCCCATATTTGTCACCGGTTTATTTGTAACCATCATTAGCATTTCAAAACAGGGCAGACAAACAGTCTCTGTTTCTGGCAGGACACGTCCATTCTTATCTTCTTATGTCCATATACAGAAACAACAATGAAGGAAGAAAATTGAAGCAAGTATTATATTGCAAATTTGTGATAGAGCAGAAATAAACTGGGCCTGTAGCGCAAACACAGTCCTTGAACAATTTGTGCACTTGAGATAACAGGCCTGTGGATGTTCTCAAAACCCCACAATCTCTGTGCCTCAGACTGGAGCGCTTCTTCTGTGAAGGTCACGCTAAACTCTATTTCCAGGCCTTTTTTTAAGTTATGTTTTGTTTATGCTTTTCTCTAAAACGACAAAGACTGTCATGGATGTGAAACATGCTGGACTTTTTTCTGTATTTGATAGGAATAAAAATGAGTGTTGGTTTTTCTGTTAAGTGAGTTTCCCAACAGTAGTTCCAACAATTGCACATAAAATGCAACCCTTTGCTACAATTTGTACATTCTTCACTTGTAAGTACAGTATGTCTGATATAGCCTAGTGTTAGTTATTAGTACACACCAAGAAAATAATGATTAGTTAATGATTAAATGATTAAAGAATGCATTTGTGTGCGGTACAGAACTAGAATTTGATTCTGATTCCACATCTTTAGAATACTTTGATTCTTCTGATTGTTAATTATTGATTCTGAGTTCAAATTTATGTACTATATTGTGATTATTGAAAATTTCTATTTACTTATTTTGAACGTCATGATTTCATTCAACCATGATTTCTTCTGATTCTCAGTCTATGCATTTTGAATTGTATGATTCTAGTTCCAAAATTCTTCTGATTCTGAATCTACTGATATTATTATTTTTAACCTACTTTAACCTCTCAGTCTATAGATTCTCCAATTCTTCTGAATTTGCATCTACTGAAAATTATTCTAATTGTGAAACTACTGATTCTGATTCACTGATTCTTATTCCATTGATTGGACTGACGTTTACCAGGGTAGATCTGGATCTTCCTATGGTCACCTGAAACTACTGTGCAGAAATGGAAATTATGGTCATTTCTTAAACCCTCTGGAAAGCAGTGTTTTTGTCATTATCTCCCTCTCCAGTGAGGACTGATCTGACCCGTGAGGACTCTTGAAAGAGCCAAGAGCTGGAGCTGCCAGATAAAACTGCAGTTTACTGTCTATTCATGGAGCTTCAGTGCATTTAGGCCTAAAGACGGGGCTCTTAAGTCCCCATAAATACTGTGCGATTTATAAACAAATACCCCGTTTGATTACGAGTGCAGGCTGAAGTGAGTGTGAGCTTGTTTGCGTGGCAGCTCTCCAGTTGAGGAGTGTGTGCGCTAAAGCAATCGAGTCACACAATTAGCAGACAGACATGCATCTAAACACAAAGAACTGTCTGTCAAAAACAACTGGATGAAAGCCAATGATGCTAAAGAGATTTGTGTCAAGAACTTACTAATTATTATTAGGCTCATAGAAGCATATTTTCTCTGCTATTTTAGTCACTTGAATTTGCTAATCTTTTTCAAACAAGCAACATGCTTTACAAATAAAGGCAGTGGCTCTTCACGCTAAGTGAAAAATAGCAGTATTTTCTTTGCACTAAGTGTAAATAGTTGTAAGGTGCGATTTGCACCTTATTGTAGTGTATTATAAAACATATTGGCCCTCATTTATCAATCTTGCGTAGAAACGGGCGTATATGTTGGCGTAAGATTATGCTTACACTCCTCTCATCGCCTGATTTATGAAGCTGTGCGTACCTTTGAAATCCAGGTGTACGCAATACCTGCCCTTGATAAATGCCGCGGCTGAAAACGATCGTCATTAGAATAACACGCCCCTATATATTCAAGTCTCCGCTTCCCCCACGCCCTCATTTTACGCCATGGACACACGGAAGACGGCAAAGAAGAGAAACTTCTTTGAGAAAGAGAAAGCGAAACCAGGGAAGTGGAAAGAAACAAAATTGATTTCTAGATTTTTATTATTAATGACACTTATTGTTATTTAGAAGAAGAATGTCGTTATTATTATTATTTGTATTATTAGGCTATTATTATTTAAAAGAAGAATGTCATTTTTATTATTTTGTCAGTCTGAATAATTTTGTTGGTCATTGAAAGCCTTTCATTACTGAAGCCAGTCCGTGCACACCTGCCGGGCCTAACCCTGGCCTAACCATCGTTTCAAAGAATAGTACAACGGCGAGCGCGTCGAGTATAAACGCCTCGTCCGTTTGGGGAGGTGCGCGCGCAGTCTGTGGAGACTCGCGCTGCGGAGCCAGGCGAAAGTATTTAACAAGGCTTGAAACGTCAGGTAAAGCGCACAGGCTCGCAACTGAAGGAATACATATGCCTACAAATCAAATGCTTTGGTAAAGTCACACAACTTAAACATTGAAGTCCATGTTGCACAAAAATAAACACTGAAGTTTATAATTAGCCTACTATGTTTTTTTTTTATTTTTTTTTACAGTGGGTCATAATATATCATATCTTTTAGTTTGTCAGTGCGTTTTGTGGTGTTAGGAATTGTTTTTCTGCGCATTCCCGCACTCAAAACGTGCGTACACCACCTCCTGAGCTGGCGTAGGATTTGAGCGTGCCGTACGCCAACGTTCATATTGATAAATCTCAAAGTCACCGTGGTTTTGGGTGTACGCCAGGTGTACGCTGGGAATTTGGTGTACGCACTTTTGATAAATGAGGGCCATTGAGTGTATATGATTATATTTATTAAAATCATAAATGGATGCTGCCCTATTGGGACATTACTTTTCCCAACCCTTAAAGCCCTCCTCTGTTATTTTGCAAATATTTTCTTAATTTTTATTAAGCTGATAAAGGTGAAAAGGGATATGAATGAGTTTGGAAAAAGGCAGATTCAAACTCGGGTCGGTCGGGCCAAAACCTAAAGCCGCCAGCCTTACTCTCCAAAGATCCGGTTATCACATTGGGTTTCTTTTGAAATTGTGTCTGGCTCCATCACACAATGGTTTGCAGAGTTTATATAGGTGGGGTATGTGCACTCGGTGTAAGCAGACACTCTGAAATATGTCTAGTTCTCTTTATTTCCTAAAGTCTGTTTGGTCTCCAAAAACTGCAATCTTTCCGACTGCAAGAGAGCGAGCCGAGCGAGTCTCAGTAATGTAGCGAGACGAGTAATGGTCATGGTGATAAGCGGTCTGTCAGCGCACTGCCTGGACCATCTTAAGGGCATTTATTTGACATGCTTTAATTGGGCCAAAGAAACAAATGAGAAGTCAGTTTGAATTAGGCTAATCATAAACCGTATTAAAATCAGAGCATGAACGAGAAGGACAGTAGAAAAATTGTAACTAAACCCCTCCGGTCACAGTTCTGCCTGGTAGCGAGGAGTAAATAGCCGAATGTGAACCAGAGAACGCCATCGTTTACAAATCAACAGACTCAAGCTGCTTCACACAATAGTGTCTCTGTGTCGGCCTGTCTCACGCCTGCATGTGACCGGCTGGTTTCATTTATTCCGGTGGATGTGTGAACAGTTAATGTCGGCAGAAATCCAATCCAATCCAAACTTTATTTGTAAAGCACATTTAAAACAACCAAAGTGCTGGACATTGACATGATTTCGGACAGATTGTAAACACATGAGTAACAAAAAACTAACATTTAAAACAAGGGACAAACTTGAAAACCTCAAGCAGGTTTAAAGGCCAATGAATAAAAATCAGGACAAAAGCTGATGAATTAACCTGGTCTATGCAATTTTCTCCTTTTTTCAGCATTGCAGGGGTGTGTGTTTCTGAAACATTTTCCACAGTGCACGTGCTCAAAAGCATTCTTTTCAAATGTGTTATAGCATGTCATAATTTCTCACTTTCTCTCAGAATAGGAGTCGACCCAGAGGAATATTTTATTGCTCTTTCATAGCTCTGGAGACTTTCTGTTGTTTCATTTTCCATGAGAGAAATAAAAATAGACCGAAATGAGACCTTTGACATACAGCACAGCAGGAGTAGAGCTATGACATGAATGTGGATAGAGTTGTTGCTGTTTGTTTTGATTTTTATATAACCAATTTTTTAACCGCAGACTTTCATATCTTGTAAATATAAACAAAACTTAAGATAAAATTGTGTGTGTGGGGTGGAGTGGGGGGAAGGTTAGTACTGTTTTATTCTGCTTTCTGACAAATGGTCAGAAATACTGAAATTAATCACAGTTATTTCATTATATGCTTTGTCCGGTTTATACATCTATGGCCCTCTTTACACCGGGTATTGAAATGTGTTTTTTGGTCGATCGGATCACACGTAGACGAGGCAGACACATTCCCGTTTACACCTGGTGTTTTAATACGTCTCTTTTGTCCACTTTCATCCACTTCTGTCCTGATTTTTTCGAGGGTAGTGTCTATGGGTGGGGGAAAGTATGGGTTTTTTCAGATCTTTCGATATCATGGACAAAATAAGCTTGCTCAATTTACATATGAACGTGTCTGGAGACGACAGAAAAACATACGGAGAGCATCAGTTTTAGTTTCTGCTCTGACAGTCTCAAGATCAGCCGAACACAGTGAGTGTGTGTTAGAAATCAGGAATGGTGAGATAACATTATGCTTGGTACGTTCCCATAATGTTTACACGTTAGATCAGTAGACGGAGAGTAGACAGTGTTTTGTGGCTGTTTGAACACATTCGACCACATGGGCGTTTACACTATGAGAGCAATCCGGTCGAATGGAAGTGGTCGGAAGTGGACAAGCTCAAAACGTTTTAGACCTTGTTTACACCTGTATTTAGTGTAGTCCACTTGTGACCCGATCGACCAAAACGCATCTTAATACCGGGTGTAAACAGGGCCTTAAAGTACTAATGGTGCATGGATGGATGGATGGATGGATGGATAGATATTTAGATAGCCTTTGTTTAAGCAAGCTTTTTTTATTTGCCTATAGTTATGCCAAATAGATTGAAGATTAAAAATGTACTGTTTAATTTTTTTAAACATTATTTTAGTAACTTTATTCATTTTATTAATTTTCATAATGTATTTTACGAGTCAGAGTATGTTTGTACATGGGTGCTGAGCAGAGATCTGGGATGAGCTATATTTTGTATACAAATATGTGTGCAATGTAACGTGTTCACTGAGCAGAGATGTTCCACTAATGATGATTCTTCAGTTGGAAAGGACTGTTGTTCTTTACAAGGAAAGGAATGTTTCAACTGATGCAAATGTACCACTAATGTATAGAGGGATAGTAGATTGTACCATGTGTAGGCATGAGGTATACATTCCATTTTTAAACATAAGCAACATGTTTTTCTACCTTACAAGGAAGTTGTAAGTCCCTCAGTGGAGTATATAAGCTCAATCCTTACTGTACTGACTCAGAGAAACATAATGCATGACGAGGTGAGAGGAAGGAGACACATAAAGGCATGATGGGGTGAGGGATAGAGAAATGGGGAACAGAGAAATCTGGAATGAAGACCACCTCGCCTGTAGCCTTACTCGTCTATGCCTGTTTCTATCTGTCTGACACATGTATACAAATAATAAATAGAAATATCTTGGCAAAATATCTGGTGTAGCTTCCGTGATTCAACCATAATTGGGGAAAGCATGATTTTCAAATCTACATAGATCAACCAGCATGATTAACACAATATTGTCTCTCTGTCCCTCAGCTGGTGGTGGTGTATGAGGAGCAGGATCCTCATCATGGAGGCGACGGCACCAGTGCCAGCTCCACGGGAACCCAGAGTCCCGAACTCTTCAACACGACTGAGCTCAACTCCAGCAACCTGTCCGCCTTCCAGCCCTACCAGACCAGCAGCGAGATCGAGGTCACGCCATCAGCCCTCAGGACCAGTGAGTTACCGGCCAATGCAGAGTTGTGTTGAACTCGCGTCCTAACAAGATGCAATGTGACAAGTGCAGTGTCTGTCCTCTAGTGAAGCGTGGATCGTGGTTATATCCGTGGACGCTGTAAAAATAACATTCCAATTAATTGCGGGTGGATGAGGTAAATCATTAATGATGGAAACATTAATGCGTTTAAAGCTTAATCTTTCATCAGGCACTAATTAGCGGACTCTCATTAAGCTCTGCACTTGTGGGGTCCACTTGTTTAAACAGCGATGGAGGAAAAACAGATCCGAGAGATATTTTAAAAAGGAGAATTAAAATTAAAACAAATGGAAGGAAAGAAAGAAAGAATTGTACCGTTTGGGAACATTTTTAGTGAAGTTCTTAACCAGGATGAATCAAGGGCTGGGTATGTTATGTATGTATATATGACAATAAACTAATAAAGCTTATATCCAGCCTTAGCTTGTGCTGAACATATTTAATTTCTTGTGTGTGTGTTCGGGAAGTTGCAGTGATGGAAACAGTGACGGAAAAGCTTGTGTTTAGACTATTAAGGAAATGCAATTTTGTCAAAGAAGAACTTTTACTTTAAAAGAAATGTTAATTTAAAAGCAGAATACTTCGGAGTAATATGTTATTTCATCACACTTAACTCTGAGAATTAGAATGATTGTAATGTGACGATCAGAGAGATTCATAAGTGTGGGGGATGATTTATTTTTGACAGCAGATTCGGGTGACGTTAGATCTGATCTGCACATCTCTACTGTCCACACTGAATGAGAATTTGAAGAAAGAATGATGAAGGATTTTGGTTTAGTAAGATTTCATTGTGGGCGGAGATACTCAGTGACATACAGATTCTGATTCTAAATTTACTGAAACCGATTATGAATATTCTGATTAGGATTTTTACTGTACTGATTCTGATTAGATTTTTCCAGGGTCCGAAATTAACACCCGCCAAGCGCCAAATGCGGATAGATTTTCCGATTGGCGAGTAAATCTCAAAAGGCTATCCGCCACACTGGCGGGTGAATGTTCATACCAAAATATGAAATATTCAGCGCGGCCTTTTCAGCGCGCACGCGCTCTTCTGCCTCTTGTCTTAACGCTCTCATCTGTTGACGGCGCTGAGGAAAAAGGATATGTGAAGCTCCCGCCACTGGAAGAAGCGGTCGCTGCACATTTGTGTCCTTCCACTGCTGGCAGTTGGAGAGCAAAGGTCGCGCACCCATCTAAGCTGTGCAGAACGTCTTCAGAACTCGCGGATCGTGCATACTCCGCCGCTGGCCAGGCTACTTCTGCTTTATGGCCCTTGCACACTGAGTCCAAAATTATCGCATGCGTTTTTTCGCTGTCGTGATTCGGTGGATTTGAATTGTCAAAACACCATTCAAAATGCTTGCTACGGATGCGAAAAACATGATTAAATTTTTTTTTTTGACGGACGAAAGTTTCGGAGGCAGTGTACAAGCGTGATTGACATAACGTGAGGTCGTATTTATTTTTTAATGTGCGAAAATTTAGGATGCGAATTTCGGAGTCAGTGTGCAAGGGACTTTATACACCATGGCCTTTCTTTTTTTCGAGAAAATGAGTTCTCATAGCGTTGGCAATGCAATGCAATGCAATTCCCTTATCTCTCAGGGAACCAGTACGTTCTTCCTTCCCTTCCACATGAGTCAGGTAAACTGACAGTTATTTATTTTTTCACCCCAATGATAGTAATATTTCATATATTTCTCTCATTTTGATCAATATATAGATTTTTTTTTTAATATACATTTCAAATTTAACTTTGGTCAATTTTTTATGTTTGTATTCAACATAATACCTTATTATCTCAATTAAATGTACTGAAATTAATGTATATGTGACAAAAAAGGCTGTTTATTATTTTGGCTGGTAAAAAATATGCTTGGCTGGTGGATTTTTTCATCTACCAGTCCCCGTGGCAGGTGAGCCAAAAAGTGAATTTCGGACCCTGGATTTTTCTGATCATCGGTCAGCTGATTCTGATTTGAAATCTACTTAATTTCATTGTTCTGAATCTGAATCTTGTGCTTTTGATTATGATTATAAAAGTAGTGATTCTGTTTGGATTCTTCTGATCGTCAGTCTGCTGGTTTTGATGCTAATTTTGAAAGTATGATTCTGATTTGATTCTTCTGATAGTCAGTATGATGATTTTGATTCTGATTTTGAATCTACTGATTGTAATTCTGATTCTTGACCTGCTCATTGGACCGAAACTCAAATTAACATGAAATAGATCCTTAATTACTTAATGATATTGTGCTATTTTCACAATATGTATTGCTTGCTGTGAATCACAGCACATTGTCACTTCATTTACCAGCAACGTGAGGTGCAAAAGTTGTGAAAAACTTTATCTTGAATCTTGCCTTGTCATACATTAGTTTGTTTCTTCTGAAACTATAGTGTGATCTCTGAGGAGAGGAGGTGTGTGAGTTGGTAGAGAACAGTGTGCGCTCTGTTAAAGTTGTGTTTGACACTGGACGTACAGGGACTGACCTTGACAGGGGTCGAGTGGGCAGGTGAACCCGTCGAGGGAACAGCAAGACACACTCAGTCAGGTGTGGAGAGAAGAGCTATGATTAACTGTGACAGCTCAGACCGGCCTGAGCCACACACACACACACACACACACACACACACACACACACACACACACTCAAGAGTTCACATCATAAGGCCTCATTTCAACATATATAAGTCAGTTCCGATTTTGTGATTGAATAAAGATTAAAGCTTTAGAGAAAGTGCATTTATTTCTAATTTTATGATGTGGTATAATGCATATATAGTGCATTTATGTGCATAGAAACATGATGTTAATAGAACAGAGGAGCAATTGTGAAATGAACCACACGTTGCTCTTTAAGAAAACATCCTCCATTTCTGTCCGGATCTCTTTCCACACTGATAGTCCTACAGGTTGAGTGTGTTCCCATGCTGCCAGGCTCTTCTTTAGTCTGCGTGAACCGTTGATTGTGTGTATTGTTGTGCTTTGTAAGCCGCCGCAGTGGGAGGTCTGGAGTGTGAATTCCCCAGTATCATGTGAATGCTGCCAGCACAAATTCAATTCTTCTGGAAATATTTGTATTTGGGGGGTTTTGCACAACTTTACAGCAAAATACAAAATGCAGACACTCTTCCAAAGATCCTGTCCAATCAACTAGACTAATTAGTTAGCAACATCCACAAACCAGTTGAATTATACATTATATTCAACTGGTTTGTGTGTGTGTGTATATATATTACAGTATATATTACATTACATTATTCAACATTTTTGCATCACAACATTAAAAATGTAATATATAAAAGAGGTCTTGTACACATAAGTTCACTTTGTCGATACTGACAAAAACACACTTGCTTTGTTCCAAAACATATTGAGCTGCCCACCAAAACTGCATTTTAATGCACTCCCAACACCAAGTCTGTTCCATACTCATATTTCTAAGGCTCCCTGCTTTAACCAAATTCTGTTTGTATCCTTCAATCCCAGAATGCATTGCAACTAACTTTCTCTGCCAGCGTTTTAGTTTTAAGTTCCCAGCATTTTTGATCATATTCACAAAACTTTCATGGCCTCCAAAATATTTTGTTTTATGAATATGTAAGCAGTTGATATATCAAAAGAAAGAACAGAGGCTCTGCTATTTTTATTCTAGCTTCATTCTTTTGTATCAACAATTAAATGTCAGAACGATGATCAAAACATAGATCAAGTAGATGAAGTCCATCAACCCCCCTGACGCTTCGCAGTCGTTAGCTCTGGGGTTCAACAATTCATTCGCTATCATTAGGCAGTTTTGATTTGCTGTTGAATGTTTGATGATCATGTTAGCTTAATTGTGCATAAACATCTTCTATCAGCTCCTTCTGGTTTATGCAGATCATTTACTCCAATTGTTTTTGGATCCGGAGGTTCAGTAGTCTTTCAGAAGATGCGTTACAGCGCTCTCTATCGTATAACAGTGAAAACACGGATTGCTGGGAAAAAATTGTCAATGGCAGGAAAGCGCTGTGGCAGAAACAAATGAAAATCTTGTCAATGGTGGGGAAAGAGTTGTTTGTTACATTTATATAGTGCTTTTCTGGGTACTCAAATCTCCTCAACCACCACCAGTGTGCAGCATCACCTGATGATGCGACGGCAGCCATATTGCTCCAGAACGCCCAGCACACACCAGCTTACTGGTGGAGAGGAGACAGTGATGGAGCCAATCAGTATATGGGGATGATGAGGAGGCCATGATGGACAGGGGCCAAGGGGCAAATTTGGCCAGGATGCCGGGGTTACTCTTTTTCGAAGGACATCCTGGGATTTTTAATGACAACAGAGAGTCAGGACCTCGGTTTAACGTCTCATCCGAAGGACGGTGCTCTTTGACTGTATAGTGTCCCCAACACTATACTGAGAATACTGACTATACTGACCCACACAGACAGGGTGAGCGCCCCCTGCTGGCCTCAATAATACCTCTTCCAGCAGCAACCTGGTTTTCTTTGGAGTCTCCCATCAAAGTACTAACCAGACTCAGCCCTGCTTAGCTTCAGTGGGAGACCAGTCTTGGGCTACAGGGTTGATACGGCTGCTGGCTACATTCCACACAGCAGGACGATATCACCTTCCCATACGACTTATTCTGTTTCCAAATCTCCTCATTTCCACGACTCTGAATCACAGAGTTTGCCCTCAATGACCAGCTTGATTACAGATAACCAGCTCTCCTCATCAGTCTTTCTCACTTTCTTAGATAGATAAATAGCTATTCTTGATGACTTCCAAAAAAAAAATTCCTGCCATTCCCCAGGAGAACTGAGATGGGCGTTTTATTCCAGCAATAACACAGAAATCCCAGCTGCAGTCGCGGCGCGATGGCCCTCGAGTTCGGCTGCCAAAACGTATAATCACAGACATTCAGGGTTTTCGTCTTGCCGAATTTGCATTGATTGTTCCTCTTCGAAGTAAGAGAAGGGGAAATGAGAACTCTTCCCTCACGTTTGATTATTTAAAAAAAAAATAAAAAAAATCTTTCAGCAGAGGTCAGGGCAACTAATAATTGGATTGGTGATGAGATGTAAATTATGGTAATGAATGTAATTTGCTTGTAATTATACAGAATCAGGCGTTCGTCTGACTTGTCTGACACCAAAGCGTAATCTTGCAAAAAGTCGAGAGAAATAAAGAAAACTTTGGAGCTTTCTGACGCTGTTGGCTGGTGTTGAATCTTAATGAAGGTGCGCTGGCATTGGTCTGTCTGGTTTATTTCCAGCAGTGCAGTGGGAGAGCGAGTGTTTGTAGTGTGTAGTGTGTGTCGAGGCCTGTGCACTGAGCAGGGGAGGTCCCTGGTGGGCTCAGAGAGGCAGGCACTCATTAGTACGGGAGTGTGTTGCGTTCAGGTGCTCTACCCTGGGGCTCGCTGCCTCTCTCCATCGCACTTCTGGATCTTTTCAGCTTAGCTCCAATAACTCTCCATATCCCTCTCGCTCTCCCTCATTACCAAGCCTCCTCCTCTCCTTACGCTCGGCATAACATCATATCCCATCATGCACTTGGGCGAACCACTTTTTCATTTGTTTATGTAACCATCTCATGAAACATGGGATAGCTCACACAGAAATGAAGATTCTTTCATTTATTCACTCTCATGCACTTTTAAAAGCTTATGATGTTATTTATTATGGGAACTCTAAATAATTGATGGGCGGAATGGAATGTTCACATTAATTGCTGAAATCCAAACAATATCTGTCTATATTTTAGTAATATTGTGAAATATTATTATAGCTGTTTTCTATGTAAATATAGTATTTATTCTTGTGATCAAAGCTGAATTTTCAGCATCATTACCCCAGTCTTCAGTGTCACATGATCCTTCAGAAATCATTCTAATATGATGATTTGATGCTCAAGAAACATTTATGATTATTATCAATGATGGAATCAGTTGTGCTGCTTCATATTTTTGTGGAAACGTGATGCATGTTTACTGGACAAACATTAAAGTAGTACTTATTGCTTGTGCACTATATTTCAATGCTGTCTAAAGTCACATTATATTATTGTGTGAGGAACACAATGATATAATGTGATTTTAGACGGCATTGAAATATAGTGCACAAGCAATATGCACTATTTTTTGGGACATTTTATGGTGTTGATTGTTATACTTCATATGGAAAGAACAGCACAAACATTCTGCAAAATATCTCCTTTTGTGTCCTTTAGAAAAAAAAAGAAAGCCATGTTCGTTTTGGAAGAACATTCATTTTTGGCTTTCAGAACAGTCCTGCTGCTCCATCCAGAAATCATGATAACATACATTCACTTCCAAGAAGGATGTAAATGACTCGCCTGATCTGCGATATCCCATTGCTTTGGTATCAGAACCTCAGAGATGTTTTTTTGTTTTTGTTTTAATATTTGTCCAGCAATACTGTCTAGCCTCGGGGGTGTTTCCAATCTGACGGCCGGCTGACTCAGTGACGGGTAGGGGATATAAACGTGGTGATGTTTGACAAAGGCTCCCCCGATGACACACCAGATCCTCAGCCATTAGGAGATTGCCTGCGGGGAAAAGTGCAGACACCTGCGGGCAGGCCAGCGTTTATATAATCAATTTGTTGTGTGGCTGGCCGCTCCCCCGCTTCCTCTTAAGCTGTGGTCTGGTAGAAGTCATTAGGAGGACATGTAGGGACATGAACACCACACAATGACAATATTATTTGTGAAAGACTGGCTTTTAACATACTAGATAGATATTAACATTATTTGAAGACATTTGGTCTCATTTAATAACCCTGTATTGTATGTATTCGCATATATACAGATGGCTGATCAGAGGTGTGTAATCTCGGTCTGTATAAAAGGTGTTCATTGTGTTTGCCCTTGTTTTGGAGATGGTACATTCATGCGCGTACACACGTGTTGTGAATTAATTGGACATTTTTCATGAGAAGTTCTCCTGTGCGTAGAAATACTAATAAATCATGCAATTATTAGTAGGGCTGGGTATCGATACAGGTGTCCTGATTCAATTTGATTCTGATTCACAAGATCTCAGTTCGATTCTCGATTTGATTCTTGATTTTCGATTTGATTCAATTAATTAAATTATTAATTTTTCACTGGCCCCACCACAAAAAAAGTAATAAATTAATAAAATAGTTATTGTTTTTGTTCTTTTTGGCCCATGTGTCCTTGTATCGTAATAAAAAAGGTTTTGACATCCAAAATTAGATACGAGTGAAATTTAACAATTCTCAATTCCAATTTCGACACCACAGCTAAAACTACTAATATACATTTCAAAGATTATTAAAGACAAGTAACAGACAAACTAGCAGATATCACCATGAAACTTTCCCAGTTGATTACCTACATTAAGACAAGAAAAAAAATGTATTACAAGTTTTCTGTAATTTAATGTATAAATATGCAAATTAGGCATTATCTAATTAAATATGCTCTAATTTGCATATACAAAAAAAAAAAATAATAATCTGAGTATTGGATAAAGCCAGGTTCAAAATATTGTTTTCATTGTGTTCACATATTAGATGGGAAAAAAATTACAGAGGGATTTATGGATATCTACTTTTGTTATCCTGTAAATCAGAATATACTGCCAATAGCCTTAAAAAATAGATTTTTGCCATGTTTTTTGCAATAAAATGTTATTTAAATCAGGCTAGGAATAATATATTTACAAATCCATCTGTAAATGCCTTCATAATATAACTAGGTACAAGACTGGAAAGTTTCGACTAGATAAAATAAACTTTTAAAAAACCTGATTATTCGAAAAATAAAAATGAAACTTTTTGCCCAGCCCTAATTATTAGTGAATGAGGCTTATTGTTAGTGATTCTTGTAATGCAAGTTCATGCTGTGATCCTAGAGTATTTTTAGTTATTAATAGTACATTATGAAGGCTGTATTTTCCAGAGATCACATTGGCGGTACATGTCATCGAGGCTGCTTCATATCAGAAATGTCACCATTTCATTCCAACGTAGGAAATTGCAGTAATTTAAGCCTCACGAGGAATAATAGTCAATTTTACAATAGTAACTTTTCAGAAATGAGGCAGCCTCAATGATGTACGTATTCGACACATGTGACCTCCCGAGGAGAAATGAGACACAATGTTGCTTGTGGTTGCTAATGTGGTCTGAGTGGTTGCTAGGGCTTGCTATGTGGATACTAAGATGTTTTGGCTGGTTCCTCATAAGCCAAGTCCAAAAAAGATACTTAAATAATAAAATATGTAATTTCTTCCCCCGGTCTGTGCAGCTGTAGTCCACACTGAGATATGTGGGTCAACTTGCCCCGTCAAAATCACAATCTTAATAATAATTTTGTGTGCACATTTGACAACACATTAAAGTGTCGACACTTTGCGTGTTCATGACGCTAAATGAAAAAGAAAGTCACAATACAAAAAATATAAGTTAAACAGTATTACAAACAGCTCAAATAAATGAATTGAGACAAACTGACGCGCAACATAATATTTGTTTAAATCACTAACATGAGTAACAGCAATAAAGCATCGATTGCACCTGAAACTGTATTACAATTGCACACATGTATTTTAAATTGCACATGCTAATTCTTACGTCACCAAATTTCATCACTTCATCCACAGAACCTCCTCTTCTCGTTCTGGACCAAAGGCTTTGACATCATCTTACTCTCTTCTAACACCAAGAGCAGAATCAGTGTGTTGATATGCATGGCTGAACGTGTGTGATTGCCCATCTGTTTTGTGTTTTGTTTTTGTGATTGTGTCATTTGCACTGCGAGTTTCTCTCTGTAGGTCCAACCATCACGTCTCCTCATGCTAATCAGGCTAGCCCTCAAGCATGCCGAACAGACCTCCAACCAGACACTGAAATGCCCTGAAAGCACCCGCTCGAATCAAGCTGCATGCCACTGGCGCTTCACAGAGTGACTTCTTGCTCTTTGTCATTGAAGTGCCTTTTCGGGAGCGTGTTGGAGCAGTGGTTTATTAGCTGTGTCATCTCTTCATCACGCCACCCAGCTCCATTAGCGACACAACACAAATGAGCGCGCGGGGAGGGGCGGAGCCTCGACACCGGAGTGGGCGGGAAGCTTGCCTAATTCACACTATCAGTCAAAGAACTATAAAAGTGCCACAGTTTATTCTAAAGCTTATTATGGCTGATAATTGTTACCATTTATACTGTAAAACAGGGGGGAATATTTAATGAGGTGTGACAACTGCAGAGAGACTAAAACACTTCCTTTGCGGACAAGACTGGTTTACTAAGGGCAATTAGCAGTGTAAAACAGGGAACGTCACATTTATAAATACTATAATTCTATCATGATGGTACCAGATAGCAAATCTGTACTGTAGCGATTCGATAGTTATCGTAGTATTGAATTATTAGCGTATTCATATACCATGGGATTTCCAGGAATACTGGTATATCCCAGGCACTGGCACGGCGCCAGGATCCCAGTTTTGGATGGGCCAGACCAATTGTGGGTGGGCCTTAAATTAAAAACTGGGGGTGGTGGTGGCGCAATGGATAAGACACATGCCTTTGGTGTGAGAGACCCGGGTTTGAATCCACTGTGAGACACCAATGTGTCCCTGAGCAAGACACTTAACCCCTAGTTGCTCCAGAGGCGTGCAACCTCTGACATATATAGCAATTGTAAGTCGCTTTGGATAAAAAGCGTCAGCTAAATGAATAAATGTAAATGTAAATGTAAAAAACGTTTTCAAATCACTGTTTAACCTAATAAAAATGCCTGACTAATATACTGTAATATTATCTGTGCTTACATTATAGAGATTTTAATAGCTTGATGCTCATTACATATTTTGTTGCATTGAGCCGTAATTAGAGCTTGATTAAATAAATTCTTCGTTTATAATAGGGAGAACGTCTTAAGCTATGAAACTTCGAAAACTAAACATTTAGACTATTTTAGCACAAATTATAAGCTTATTTGCCGATTTTTAATAATTCTTGACAAAATTTAAATATATTCAAAGTTTATGTAATTTTTGAAGAAAAGTTTTGGGTGGGCCTGTTGAAAAGTGGGTGGTCCTAGGCCCGTCAGGCCCAGCCATAACGCCGTGCCTGGTATATCTATGATATTGTATCTTTCAATATTAAATATGTAATTGTGCATGCTCTTTTTTTTGCCTATTTTAAAATTAAGATTACCATAATCTAACGCTCATTAAAGTTAATCTATAAAATCATTCATAATTTAATTACACTGTTAAATGTAATATTCAGCACATGTTAAAATGAATATCCATTTTCCGTACTTCCACACATTATAATACTGTGATCCATAAATTAATTTTTTTAGCATTTGAAATTATTGATTTTTAGTTTTGAGTGTTTTACACAAGTTTAAGTTCGGCCAGTTCTTGGTTATTTTTAGCCATATCATGTAAATAATTATAGGCTAATTGGTATCAGCCAGAATTTTGATATCAATGCATTCATTCATACAACTAATTATTAATTTTTTTACACTTTTGTTGTAAAAAAGTTGCATTACATTTTATTTTTGTATACTGTACAATCTGATTAGATTAGCCATAACCAGATCATTTACACATTTTTACAAATTAATAATTAATAACAAATTATTCTACTATAAGTATATCCAACCTTACTGGGATTCATTAGAGTACACTCACGTAAACTGTTTACAATATAGCACATCTCAACTGATTGATTGTTATATTGTTAAAAAAATGTAATTTATATTATCACCATACAATACATTAATGTAAACACACACACACACACACACACACACACACACACACACACACACACACACACACACACACACACACACACACACACACACACACACACACACACACACACACACACACGTACGTGTATGTAGCAAATCTCAACTGCTTGATTGCTTGTATTCAACAAGTGTCATCATGAGGCATGAAGATATTATAAACATCAACATCATGATTTTCTCTAGAACTGATTGAAACAATGCAAATATAAATAAGTTGACTAGCGACTCACAATGTTTCACACAGCTGCATTGTTTCACAGGTTAACAACTCACATTTTTTTCTTCAGCTCTTAGATTAAAACCGTCTTGTTTTGTCTGCTATAATCCGTTTAAAAGCATTGTTGTGTGTGTGTTTGTTTGTTTGTGTGTGTGTGTGTGTGTGTGTGTGTGTGTTCTAATCCAAAGTTTTTCTGCACTAAACACTTTCCACCTCCGTTCAGCTTCTCCTTTCTCTTGTCCTCCTCAGCACTAACATGCTAAGTCAACGTGTGTGAAAGAAACGGGCAGATCCAGCTCAAAGTGCATCAGTGTGTGTGTGTGTGTGTGTGTGTGTGTGTGTGTGTGTGTTTGTAGCAGTGTGTGTAGCACCTGCTCAGCTCTTCAGCGAGGACACGTGGAAGATCATTAGCAATGTCACACAGTCATCTGCATTCATCGGGCACGACGCATCTCAAGTCCTTAATTCAAAGACCGACTACAAAGCCAAGTTCACTTCAGTGGGATCAACTTTGTGAATACAAACTAAGGCGGGATCGCTTTAGTTCTGCCAATTCCCATGGTGCTGTCAGAATAAAACACCCTCGTGATTTGTGCTCGTGTGTGGAGAAAAACAGGCGCAAACGTCAAAACTCTGGAGTTCATTAGAGTTTACAGTGAACATGTCTACTCTGCTCTTTGAAAGTTTTCTACACATGTTGTCATGCGAGGATCAGAACCGGGGATCAGCTTAACCAGACCTCTCATTAATCTGCTAATGATCTGTGATTAGATTGAAGCACACTCACACACTCCGACTCGCGTGGATATGCGTTGCAGAAAATTGTCTCTGCCAGTTTCCAAACTTTGTTTCTGTCTTTCCGTGCTTTTGAACAAAAGTCCTGCCATTAACATGACATATTAGCCTTTTAACACACTCAGATTAAAGTGTAAATGGGCCGTGTCCAAGTCTGAACTCGGGCAGCAACAGCTCTGAAGTTTTTCTGAGATTTTTCTGAGAACAGAAAGTTTTGGTTTGGTCTCGTGTTTTTGTCCACAGCAACGTTCGAAGGCCGCATGATTGTTCCAGTTGTTTGTGATTTACTGGATAATGATGAAAGATAAGGATTGTTAGAAATATATTTTGCTCCAAATTTCTACCTAATGAAATATTTTAGAGTTTGGCGTAATAAAAAAAAAAAAAAAAATTAAATTAAAAAACATAGATAGATAGACAGACAGATAGATAGATAGATAGACAGACAGATAGACAGACAGACAGACAGACAGACAGACAGACAGACAGACAGACAGACAGACAGACAGACAGACAGACAGATAGATAGATAGATAGATAGATAGATAGATAGATAGATAGATAGATAGATAGATAGATAGATAGATAGATAGATAGACAGACAGACAGACAGACAGACAGACAGACAGACAGACAGACAGACAGATAGATAGATAGATAGACCCTGAACATGAATTTTATCATTTCTATGGAGATGAAATTCCATCTTTTTCACCAAAAAGTTGAGAGAAAGTTCTCTTTGACTCCAGTATTTGGGTCTAATTGACTTGATTTCAAACTAACTCGTCTCTTACCAAAGATCTTATGCGTTCCTTTCCGCCTAACAGAGTGAACAAGCATCCTCAGTGTGGGCTCAGTCCCACATCATTGCTGGTCTTGTCAAGTGTTAGTTGATTTGCATGCGTGGTTGAGTCTGGGCGGCCGTAGCCTCGGGCTCATCCCGGGATCAGTGAGTCTCAGGAATGGTGTTTTTGGAGCTCATGTCTGGAGGCTGTTTCCCTCACGAACCACAAGCCACCTACGCAAAGACCAAACACAATGAGGACCAGAGGGACGTCACGTGTCGAGAGCACAACACCATGATGAATAAGGCAAAACTAGAGAAGTACGGCACTCTACAGATCAGCGACCTTGTGTTTGAAATATGTCTTACTAATGAAATGCTCTATCTCTTGTGTGTGTGAGAGAGAGATTGCAAGAGTAGGAGACTCAACCCACGTATTGTCAACCTCGTAAGATGGAGCAGCCGTTACACATGAGAAAGTCCATGCAGATCTCGCTGGAATTTCCTGGGAGTCGATGTCTCGCCCGGGAAACTCTTAAGTGCTGTTTGTTTTAGGCTTCCCGCAAACCCTCCCGTTTTATTATAGCATTCTATCATAGGTGAACTCACCCTATGGCCAGATCTTTACTGATACGTTTAAGAAGAAATAATGGGGCCGACAGATCATTAGGCCAGTGCTTTTTTTGGCGAAGGAATCGTTGCTCTGATCTTGAGGAAACATTTTTCCTTGACCATTTTGCGGTTGTTATTTTTGCCGATGCGAGGCTGTATGGGAAAGATGAAATGATTCAACAATGTTCCGAGTTTTAACAAGTCACGCTGACTATGTTTGAGACCAGAAGAGCTTAACACTGAAATCTGGCAAACATGTGTCTGTCATTTGAAATAATGTATGAAGAGGAACTAAACACACTATGTGTTCATGTTAAGACTCTCGGAGGAGCGACTCATGTGTTTGCCACTAGTGTTTGCTTTACTGAATGAAGAGAATATTGTCTTTTTGGGCTTCCGATGTTTTTCTAGCTTTTTGGGTGAAGATTTCAACAGTGATTGTGGATGCTAGAAAACATGGTTAGAATACAAATAGTTTGAGTTTAGTTTAGTAAATGAAGTTTGACAGCAGTCTTTGTTTATAGCACTTCTGTTGAGGGACACACATCCAATTCTCACTATTAACTTGTCGCTTATTAGTGTATTACTAGGATATTGGCTTGATAATTTGATAGTTGTTGACATTAACTTTTTTTTTTTTTTATGCAATTCTCTTCTTAGATAATACACTCTTGAAAATAAAGATTCTGCATTGGCATTGATGGTTCCATTGATACTTCTATGTAACCTTTCCATTCCACAAAAGGTTCTTGGAAAAAGTTTTTTAAGTTCCTCACATAAAAATGGATATTTTGACTTTTTCCCCACCAGCGTAAAAAAATAAAATAAAAATTAAAGCCAGCCACTGCCAGAATTTTTAATAATTTTCACAATAGTTTCATGGCCCCCAGAATATGTTGTTGTATAAATATCTAAACATGCAATATATCAAAAAAGAAAGAACCATCCTCTGCTTTAAAAAAAAAGTAAAAAAAGATATATATTTTAGCTTCATGTTTTATTCTAGCTTCATGCATTCTTTTTTAATCAACATTTGAATATGGGTAAGAAAAAAAAAAATACATTTTGAGCAAAAAGCTGAGAAAATCCTATTTGTGTCAAAGAAAATGTCTTGATTCAGAACGATGATCAAAACACAGATGGAGTCGATCGAGTCCATCAACATCTCAAAGCTTCTCACTCCTGGACAACATTTCATTCAGTAACATTAGGCAGTTCTGATTTATATGATGTTTAATGTTAGTGATCGCATTATTTTACATATGCATATAATTACATGTGCTATCGCTCGTTTCAGATTCAGAAAATGCGTAATTGCGCCGGAAATTAACGTCAATGGCGGGAAAAAGTTAAGACCTGTTCACTGAAAGGCTGTTTATGGAACACAGAATGGTTCTTCTATGGCATCATTCCTCGACAAAACCCTTTTGGCACCTTTATTTTTAAGTGTATGAATCTGAAGTCGGTCAGCCGGTGTGGACACAGATGGCATCAAAGTTGGACTGACATTTTTCAGCTCTCAGAAGGATCTACTGTCTTATGATGACACAGCACACTGCCATCAACTAGTCCATCAAGAGACAATTTTGTATTATTATTATTGTATTATAGGAAAATTGCACAATTATACCATTTTGTTCTATTAACTTGATCCATTTTATTGTACATGAAAATATGCATATGCACAACCCATAGTGATCCAGTGTAGTTGTGCTTCACTGGGAGTCTGTGTTGGATACCAGTACCTGTCCCCTTGGTTTTAGTGTCTACTGTAAGTAGTTTGGACATCATTAGACACTGGACACCCTAAAACAATGATTTAAACAACAGTTCAACTATTCAAATAGCAAACATTCCACTTTATTAAGTATATTAATAGGACATTGTTGAAAACTAAATCTGTTAAACATTTCTTGAGCAAGTTAACTTCTTATTTGATGTGATATTCTATGGTTTCATGCCGAACTGTGACTTGGCATTAACACAACATCAAAGTCATATTTCCTATCTTTCCCTTTTCCCTCAGCACTCCTTCACGCTCCAAATACCGGCCGAAATACCATTTGCTATAGAAACTTCAAGGGTGTAATCTCAGAACAGATTGAAACATTATCTCCCTCCAATTTACAACATCTGCTCATTAAACTAACGTCTGTGTGTCTGAACTAAGCATTTGTCTTTGTATTCGTACTTTTCCTCTGTGGAATTTCCTTGTGTCAGCAGTACAGTTGGATCTTTCCCACCTCTCCCTCTTTCATTGTTCCTCCGTCCCCCTCCTCTTCCAAACATGTGGTTTTGACTAACACAGAGGGGTAGGAATTATTGTAATTGGCTGTTCATGACAGTTTAATAAGTAATCATCAGTAAGACCACAAAGACGGACCCATGATCATATGAACAGACAGCATTTGAGCTTCTGCTAAGCTTTCCTGTGGTGTACAGTTAACGGCTATAGGAGTTGGGAAAGTTTCAAACGTTTTAGACAACAGTGGAGTTACTTCATATATTTAATGTTGTCTCTGTCACAGATAAGCACTCGCACACACTCGTCTGACCAGAGGTGACCTTTCCAGACCTTTCCGTCCGATAACTCTTTGCTTTTGTTTGGACAATCTCCACTCAGATTAAAGCATTTGTATGTTTGTGCATCACTAGTCGTGCCAAATATGGGCAAAAAACAAAAACGGTCCTTTCCACTGATAATGATGACATTTTGAAGAGGAATTGTGAAGAAAAAATTGTGACGTTATATACGAATGTTAATGCACGTAAATGTATTTTATGCTCATCTAGGATGCATTTATTTGATCAAAAATACAGTAAATAAATAATATATATTATTACAATTTAAAAATAACTATTTTCTATGTGCATATATAGTAAAGTGTAATTTATTCCTGTGATGAAAGCTGAATTTTCAGCATCATTACTCCAGTCTTCAGTGTCTCTCAGAAATCATTCTAATATGATGATTTGATGCACAAGAAACATTTATGATTATTAGCAATGTTGAAAACAGTTAAATCTGTGGAAACCGGACTTATTCAGGACTCTTTGATGAATAGAACGTTAATTAAATCAGAATTTATTTGAAATATTTATTTAAAACTCTTTAAATGTCTTTACTGAGTTGTTACTGTGTCCTAATACTGACCACAAACTTTTAAACGGTATAGTGTATGTTCTTTAAAATACATATTTAGGCATAGTTTCAGCTAACTCTCATTTATTCAACTTCCACTTTTCGTCATTCAACCTTAACCCTTTAGAACCTGAAGCTAAAATAGGTGTTTTTCACATAATTCGATTTTTTTGACTGTAAAATTCTAAAACAATGTGCTATCTTCATGTGCAAGGTGTCAAAGATAAGCTTTCAACAAATTACAGTTATTGACCATTATTGTGTGTGGTGAGTTTGTAAATAGAATTTAAATAGACAAAAAAAAAAAAAAAAAAATAGTTTTACTTATTTTATTTAGAAAAAAAACACCGAAAAAATCATGAACGAATGAAACTAACACTTTAAAGTTGAAAAATGAACTATAATACATACCGGTATATACAAGTCCTTTTTGTGGTATTGGGTTGCACAGTTTTCATTTAGGACACTTTTTTTCATACACGCACACATACACATGCACGCATTCATAGACACGCACACACACACATGCACACACACTACATGCTTAGATACGTGAAAGAGTAACGGCCATCCGTTTCCCAAGTTTCATTAAAAATCATCCCAATCAACTCTAACCTGCCGCGCTTCGTATCTCTCTGTTCAAACCCTTCCTTCCCGCGCTGCCAGAAAGCTGCTGTCATTTGCTGACGGAAAGCATGATATTACCGTAGTAAGCCGTATATTGTCGAAAAGCGCATGATGTCTACTGTCAGGAACTATTTGAATTATTTTGATAGTGCAAACGGTTGAAGAGTTACAGTGACATGAATACAGCTTGGTTGGCTGTCGACACATCCGGTTTTAAAGGGTTACATTTCCCCCTGTATTATTCTCCACTGAATATCCATTTTCACTTATAACATGTTTGAGTATGCAAGCGAAACGGATTGCAAGCGGCAATTCATGTTGACTTTGAATTGCATTGAGTCCTTCTGCTGTGAAACACAGTGAACGCTTGTGTTTTTGACTGGCAGTGGTCCTGTAGCTGGCAGATCCAGTTATCCGTCAAGGTGGCTGTAGCGTTCTATGGTATTTACATTGGGAGAGCTGTGTGTAGTCGTAGCTCAGCAGAAATGTTTGGTTAGCTGATTAGCGCTCCTCCAGGGACTTCTGTTCTCATTCCTCTCCGCTGGCCTACTGGTGACACTGGGGTGTTGCCACTCGTGTTGAGTTAATTGCTCTCCCCCGTATAACTCTGATTGCTGTCCCCAGCATGTGGGAAACGTCGACCCAGATGAGTCAGGATTCATTTCGTGAAATCCGGGCTTGAGTTTCCAGTCCTTCCTCCTTTCCATATCCCTTTCATACACACACTCTTTCCACTTTATCATTGTTTATATCAGTCCTCCTTGTGTCTTTCTCGTCTAAATCTGGACGCAGTAATCTCTCCAGTAGATTTGTTTCAGTTTAATGCAGATCCTCCCAGCTCACTAAGTGTTGTTAACATTTATTTGTTGAGTCAGAGAAAGCATTGCTGTTTCTTAGTGTGTCCGTACAGAAAGTACGTGTTGATTAATGTATGACTTTGCAGAAGGTTTATAAAACACATCTGAGGTTTTAAGTCATCATGTAAGATTAACTTTGCATTTAGACTCGTGTAAACGGGTGCATTTCCCATTAGAGTCACATGGGAGATGTGATCTATTCCAGATCTCTTTTGAGCTTCAGATTCATTGAATATTTAACGTTGTGTTGACTAGACAGTGTACACAACCGTCCGGCTGTCCAAACCTTATCCTCAACATTTACTACTGTGCTTATGTAGAATGTACTATTTTGATTAGAGTCAGAAATAATTATTTACATTAACACTAAAGATTCGGGAAGCCGTAATATATTTCCTTTAGTGATGCGCCAATAATACAATTCTAGTTGATACTGATATGGCAATATTTATTTATGTGATTGCTATAAACATTAAATGGATGAAATTATATGCAATTTTTTTCTAAATAAATAAAAAATAAATGTTACACGTAAATGAATGCATCACAGCAATATAATTGCTATTTATGTTTTTAAATATTCAATTTAAATCAGTGTTAAATGATGGCAAAGGTAATCTAAATGTAAACATAAAATAATTAACATATACAATTAAATATCCAGTGTTGACTGATATGAATACCATATATTGTGCATCCCTAGATTCCTCCAAATGTCTTGGTTAATATAGTTCACTAAAATTAAAACCATTAAAACATTTTCGTCACCTAAAATAAAATAAACATTAACTGAAATAAAAAAAATGTATAGACAGTAAATTTCAGCTAGTTGCCAAAACAACATTTCTCATTTTTTTATTTAGTTGATGTACTGAACTTGATGTACTAAATTAACAAAAATCTAATAAATATGAATAAAAACGATAAAAAAATTTTTTTACTAAAACCTTAAAAATAAAAACTATTATCTCAACAATCCTATAAAATAACACTGCTGGTTATTACTAAACCAATAAATTTAAAGTTGAAGGTTGATTCGTGACAGTTGTGTCCGGAAGTGTTAGTATCTTTTCACTTCTTGAATCCCCTTATCTTTCACTCTCATAGTTCAACAATTGTTTTCAGTTCTGGTTTCTTATCACCACTCTCACTTTTACATCTACAGACTGGAACCTCTCACATTCCACCGTGTCGAAACGCACAGACGCAACGCTCCAGCACTCAAGCAGGACACTCACTCTTTCTCTACATCTGCCTCTAAATCCTCCCAGCGTGTCCTCCGACATTCTTCCCTAGAGAAAACAAATCCACACTGTATACAAAACTGAAACTCTGCCCTATTCAGATCTACTCGAGATCAGCTGCCTCTAAATTGAGTATTACCCCTCTATTCAGCGTGTGACAGTCATCTCAAGTCTTGCTTTTTGAACAAATTCCAAGATATTCCATTTGAACACTTTTCCAGTGCCCCAATGCAATAAAAAGTCAATTTTTTTCCCAAAGTTAAGCTACCTCCTTCATGAAGACTTTGTGTACCCCGTTGGCAAATGCAAATGTAGGTTGAGATATAGTTGAAAGAGGTCCCTGCCTAAACCTCCAGAGATATCAATATGGATGCTCTGGTGACACTTGGCTCTTTAAAAAGAGTTCCAGCAAAGACATTATTTCATATTTTATTAACTCAGCCCCTTCAATTAGACTCCTCAGCCCTCTAAACGTTGAGAAACTGGCCAGTCCTTGAAGCGTAGCATATTTATCCAGCAGAAAACCAAGGTCGTATTAGTAACATCCATAGAAATCCATAAAATTATGCCCTGGTTTAGCCAATCATTTCATTTGCAACATATGAAAGGCGACAGAGGGGGAAACAAGATGAAATGGGAGTTACAGGCTTGGCCTATTCCTGCTTCTGCTCCTCATAGTGTCCTCTTCCACAGCCTTATCAGTATTCCTCTGCGTTCCCCGTCCTCTCCATTACCCACTACTGGCAGCCAGTCAGGGACACTTTCCTTTGGCAGGTAAGCGGCCCGCAAGGACAAACTGGACATACGGGCAATTTAAATGATTGGAAGCAGTAAGTAATATATTAGAGAGCCCTGTGTTTGAAAAGTCAGAAGTAAATTGCATGTTATTAGTGCCAACTCAGCGAAGCAGAAAACACAAGGTTTATAGAGGAACGAAGTAAAGTTAGAGATGAAATTATGATACGAAAGATCGACGTATCTTCATTTCGGCATCTCGTAGATTTCAGAGTAAAGGTCGTGAATGTGAATGAAGGCTTTGTGGTGCGTCGTATCGGAGATACCAGTGAATATTCTCCCTCAATTACAGACTAATCCACAAATCTCCGCAACACGGCTCTCAACGAGAGGCGGTGGATTAGAGATGTAAATATGATGTCTGAGAGGGCGTCCCTGGTGAGTTTAACCCCATCTTTGGTGTCTAGGTTATTTGCAGGCCTGTGTTTCCCCCTCTATTCATAATCCTCCATGGAGAGCTGAAATTGGTGCTTGGTCTCATTAGAGGGCCTGGTCATACCCCTAACACACCTGAGATCGATGGGTACAGGCCTTTAAGTGGTCGTCTTGGTTATTAAACGCAGGGGAAGCCAATTTCTGGCCGAGGAAAGCTAATCCGATCACACATTAGGAACCCATATTGGCTGGAGTGGCGCGAGAGGGAGAAAGGGATGAAGCGGGGTTGTGTGTCCTCTGTGTGTACTTACTAGATGGGCTGTTCAACAAAAGCAATATTGTCAGAGCAGCATCACATGCTTTCTGCAATCCATGCTCTCATTGTACTTCTAAAAATGACCGTGCAGACATTTTCTCATATTAAAGTATGCAGAAATATTTTAAACTCATGTGATTTCCACCCCAGTATCGTCTGTGCATGAGAAAGTTGGTGGATGCTTGAGTTGGTTGATGTATTGATAGAGAAGTCAAATGACACACTTGTGGCTTAAGTAACTGATATTTTTGGATGTGAAAATTTGAAGACAAATTTTGCAGAACATCTTTGAGTTACATTAATTACGCCAGGAAAAGAGAAATATTTACCTGCATTGAGCAAATTAGTATAGTAATGCAACATGTTGCAGATGAGCATGTGGTTTGATTCTCTTCAAAGATTTTGTGATTAGATTCTTAAAACGAAATCAAATTAGGATATGAACACATGCATCAGATGAGCAACCACCTGCTCCCAGAAAATACTCAAAGAAATCTGCTGTGGTCAAATTAGGAAAAAAAAAAAGAAAAAGACCAAAAATTGGACAGAAAAGAATGAGGTTTGTTGAGAAGTTCCACGTGGATTCGTTCAGGCCTCATCTTCAAATATTTGTCCAAAATTGGTGCTTTTCCCAACATTTCCCAACTTTCTCTGTAATGGGTTCCACAGACATATTTTGGCTTCCTTCATACTTCTGCATAGATTTTTGATGTTACTGATCAGATGCGATTTGGCCGAGTTCAACAACCCTGTCACATTCAATAAAACATTGTTTTTGCCTTTGTTGCATTGTTCTCTGAAAGCCCCATTAGTTCCCGCTCCCATTATCTGCAATCCGCATGTCACTTCTTGTTTGACGTTAGTAATATGTAATGTAATTTTATGGAGGCCGAGACAACGTATTTGGATGTTATTTGATCTTTTATTTATTTTTTCTTGAGACCCATCTCTGTGCGTTTCGAGCCATCTTGACCTTAAGCTAATTATTGAATGTAATCACAGACATAGGTTAGAGTTATACAGTTACACTTCGACTGAGCGGCCTCGTCATTAGAGCCATGAACTGAATGTGAACTGAACACCGACAAAAGGAAGTGTATTAAAAATCATTATTGAGTTCAGTTCGTAATTGAATAATAGGGCCTCCCTTGGTCTGGTGAGTATTTTTGTGCGGCCTCGGGCTATTCGGATTTCACGGTTCTGTTTTCATTGTAGACCTCATGTGGTGAGTCGTGGCCTGACCGAAACTTTCTATGTGTGTAAAATTGTGACTTTCTGTAAGCTGCATATGCATGCGTACGGGATCAGATGGTAGTCGCAATATGGGCATATGCTGTGGCAGGACGTTGTCGAGGGATGACAGGTGGTTGCTGGGACATTTGCATAATTATGGATGTACCACATACACTTGTAGCAAGTCATAAACCCAGAGATCAGAGAGCTGAGAAATTCCGAGCGCTCAGAGCTTCTGCCAGGTGGCGAGACACTAACAGTAAATCTGCCCGTCGACACTCAGACACAACTGCAGATGACATGTGAACGCTTTACTTTCCCGCTGACTGTGGCTAACGCATGGGACACTAGCAAGGGGGAAAACAAAGGTTTCCTGGGAGAGGTTATTTTTTCCCCTCGGGTCTAAAATGTCACTGTCTGTGGCTATTTTAATCTGAACTGTTTTTATATTTTCTATGATATTCATATAATGGAGAACTTTAAATGAAATACTGAACTCTCATGTACTCTAATGTCCATTATATTGCCAAGTGTGGCAATTTGCAATCTACATTTGCAATTCACCTTCAACAAATTCAACAAAAAGGCTTAAAGGGGTCATGACATGATTTTTGTTTTTGTTTTATTATGTTCCCTTAGGTGCAATTATAGTATTACTATAGTTTTTTGGACAAAAAACATTTAAATTTGAGTGTTTTATGACCTTTTCCCGCCCTGTTTCTCATCCTCTGATGTTTTGGGGGTGTTTCCCCTTTAAGAGTTCAGTGTTAACGCCCACTGTTATGATTGGCTAACGTCATTGGCTAAAAGTAGTTTTGAGATTAAATACATTACTTACAGTTTGCGGCGGCGTTGTTGGGCCCAGAATAGTTGGCACGGCCTGATCTTTAAGCAGAAGTTTTCTGGCAAAGCCAGCATCACACTGCGATTTGTTCTCAAAACAGTCATCCTTGAAACGTAGAGAACAAACACTTAAATGAACACTGCCGTGACTGGGACGTCCGCAGAACATAAACTGCACCCATTTTTCCCTGACGTCTGGATTGTTCGTATTCAAACATGTTGTTAGTCCACAGCCAGGAACAGCACATCTGCGTCATCGTGATCTTCTAGTAAACAGACACTCGCTGCACGTCGACTGAACACCTGTGGCGTGACAACGATGCCATAATGCGAAATGAGGCGTAGTTGTCTTGTGCTCGAGGCGGTCAATGCAAACGACTGGCACGTCTCTTCGTACCGTGACGTCACTTCTTACCATGGATCCCCAACGAGCTGTAATTAGAGCTTGATTAAATAAATGCTTCGTTTATAATGGAGAGGACGCTTTAAGCTATGAAACTTGCTGAAAGTTTTAATGGTACAAAGACCTCTTATATACCAAAAGATCAAGGCAAATTCAGTTTCTCATGTCATTACCCCTTTAAAATTACATGATGGCGACAGAGTTGTCATTTATAGGTGAACTGTTCCTATGATGCATTATACAACATTTCCAATATTCCTAGAATCAGATCGAATAGCTTTCCAAGAATGTGGAGTCCAACATAATGCATCAGTGTGCTTGTCCGTTTTCACGTTCCATACAGAATGTTCATTGACTCTTTCCTGTTACTCCAGTTGTGAGTCATTTGAATCATTAACTTAGAGTAACTTAAATAATTCCTTCAACGGATTCGTTCAAACGCTTATTCATTTAGTAATGAAACTAATTGGCACTTCTCAATTGGAAGGCTGCTTCCTAATAAGGCTGCGTTCATCCTAGACCAGCTCATCTGAGGCTTCTAGACAAGACTTCTCCTCAGCATTAAACGCAAGAATGAGCTGATCTAGAAAGTCTGCATGGCACTTCATGAAGGTTTTTGCTTTGGATACACTTGATGCATCCTTCAAAATATTCTGAATGAAGGATGCAATCGAAGGCCGCCTTCCTAGGATCCTTCAAATTGGGACGGCCTCTGATAGTGTTTGATGATCTGGCAGCCAAGAAATGGAAACTTATTAGGATGCAGCCTTACGACAGAGAAACACCAAATGCTGATTGATTCAGGAATGCCATTGCTGTGTTTTGCAACAGTTATGCTGTCTTTCTTTTGAACTATTTATTTTGTTGGTAGAGCAACAATTGACAAATTATCTGGCAATAGAGTCTTATAATAGTAAGTAATAAGGCAATAATAAGTTACTCACTATTAACTTGTTTATTCAACTGAAAAAGCTTTGCACAATCTTGCTACCTCCTTGTTACTCCAACAATCTCTCAAAAACGGATAAAGCTGTTGGTGCTCGTTCTAAACGTGCAGTTTGTGAATTAGTAACATAGACTTGAACATATTTTGAACTAGCAAGTCTCTTTTTATAAAGAAGACAGTATAGAATATTGCACTTCCCAAAAATGAAAGTAAAAAAAAAAAAAAAAAAAAAAAGATGTAGGCATACTGTAAAGCAAATTAACTGAACTAAACATTTTATATTTGATAAAAAAAATTAATAAATTACAAAATAATTAAGCCTGTAAAATTGCTATAAAATCAGTCACATGTTCTAAATTTCAAGTTGTGTTACAATTTTGAAGTTGATATCATAAAAAAAAGAGGATTTAACGTTCTGTCTCCATGGCAAAGCAGTGTTCAAGGTAACACTTTATTTTAAAGTGTCCTTGTTACATATGTTACATGTACTTACCATAGTAATAACAGTAAATGATGCATAATTACATGCAATTAACCCTCAACCAAATCCTAATTCTACCCTAACCCTATAGTAAGTGCATGTAGTTACTTAATATTACTCAGTACTTATATATATAATTACACTGTAACAATGAGACCCTAAAATAAAGTGTAACTGTTCAAATTCAAAACTCTTTTCGCAGAATGGATTTTGAGTGTTTAAGCTTTCGAATGCTACCTAATTTGTGATGATTACTAAAATATGTGACGGGGGAATACTGACACTGATAGTTATTAACAGGTTAAAGCAATACTGTATGCCCTTTTTTTTTTCTTTTTTTTACCGATAAATATATACATAGGCCAGTATTATTTTATGGTTACGGTTATGTTCATTGTAGTTTTATTATCAGGCATTTTTATATATAATACTTTATATACACAGACTTAATAGAAAGTGTTAGTAAAAAGTAAAACTAAGTCTAGTTTGTACATGCCCTAAAAACCAGAGCAGCGATCTGAGCTGTGTGAGACGGGAAGAGTGAACTGGTATCTGACTAATCCCCCCCCACCTGCCCTGCGGTTCAAACCCATTACAGCTCCGCAGCACTGGGACACCTCTGTCTCGCCTCTCCCATCTTTCTCACAAGCGTGTGTGGTGTGCGCGTGCCACAGAACAAGTCCAGCTAAATGGTCCTATTGCCACCGCCTTTCTTTGCAATGCTCAAAGGAACTGGCTTTGTGTCAGACATAAGTGTACTACTGTGTCCCTGTCACACTTTTGTGTGGGCCTTTCTGTAGGAAATCGAGCCAGAGTGTTGTGTTTGTTATCTGTGGTCATATGGGAAGGATGTCTTATTGCACCGTAGTGAACATACTCCAGTTTCTGGAGTGAGATGCATGAACTTCTGCTGTTAACCAGATCTTTCTCATCTCTTTGTTTCAGACATGCCCTTGCATGTACGGCGTAGCAGTGACCCAGCCCTGGTTGGTCTTCCCGAAGTCCAGCTTCAGCCAGAGGAACCGTCTCGTAAGAATCCCACACGCTGGTCCACCACGGCAGGGTTTACGAAAGCCAACGCCACTGGCGGAACCAATAGTCTAGAGCGGAAGGTGAGTTTATTGTCTGTTCTATTTCTGTTTTTCCATCACTTTTTGGGAAGCAGCATTAAGAACATTCATTTAAGGGACGGAGTTAGGGAATGTGCCTTTCTGAACTTGCTTAAAAGACCTAGTAGTCAAGGTTTGGCTGGTTAGTAGATGTTGTAACTACACCTATGGAGGCAAAATCACCTTTCTTCATTGGAAATAAACATTCTAAAGTAGCCGTGTATTATAACTACATGCATATAATAATAAATGGACATTCATACCAAGGATTATAACTATATAGTTTTAATAATATTTAGTAATAGGGAAGCCCACACTACAGCTATAATAAGGACACAGAGGAACGTTATCATTGGAATCACTTTCAGAACGATTTTCTACCTGATGAACAATGAAAAGATTAACAGCCAATTACAATCCACCCGACTTTAAAGAGCCTGAGCATTTAAAGTGTCACGCGCTTATAATTGTCATGATTCCTGTTTTGTGTTCCCCAGTCTTGTTCCATGTTCTGCAGTCCCTTGTTATGTTTATGTTGATTAGTCTCGCCAGGTGTTTCTTATTAGCCACGCCCCCCATGTTATCTTATTAAGCTTGTCTGTGTATTTAAGCCCTGTGTTTAGTTCAGTCTTTGTCAGTTCTCATCGTTGCACTATGGTGGTTGTTCCGTTCCCGAGTCTGAATCCTGAGTCTGCGTTTGTATTTGCGAAGTTTTGAGTTTATTTAATAAAAGATTACTGCACTTGGATCCTGCTTCCTCCTCTGCTTCAACCAAAACGTAACAGAAATAAACATAACGTTATGACCACTGATGTGGACGTTGATATAGTTATCGTTATAGTAAGCTTTATAGTTATAGTTCTTGGTTTGAATGGGCCTTAATGTTAGAGAAAATGTGAAGTTTTAGCTAGGGGGATACATTTTTTAGTATTGTTTCAATCATGGATATTCCAGTGATTCCTGTGCTTTTACAGCTTTTAAAAAAATAACATTTACCGGTACTATACGGTTATCTGGACCACACGATGGCCTACCCCTAACCCCGCCCCTAAACCTACCCGTCACTGGGGTTAAGACCAATCATACGATGGCCTACCCCTAACCCCGCCCCTAAACCTACCCGTCACTGGGGTTAAGACCAATCATACGATGGCCTACCCCTAACCCCGCCCCTAAACCTACCTGGGGTTAAGACCAATCATACGATGGCCTACCCCTAACCCCGCCCCTAAACCTACCCGTCACTGGGGTTAAGACCAATCATACGATGGCCTACCCCTAACCCGCCCCTAAACCTACCCGTCACTGGGGTTAAAGGGATACTTTACCGTTTTTTCATATTAAACTATGTTATTCCCTTAACTAAGACGAGTTGATACATACCTCTCTCGTCTCAGTGCGTGCACTAAATCCCTCTGTCTTGCGGCGAAACTCTGTTAGCCCAGTTCATTTAATATGGGCCAAGCAGAGAAGCTACCAAACACCTCCACGTTTTCCCTATTTAAATACAGTTACTCGCGAAGTGTAACTCGACCTAGGACGGTGACACAAAACGTTGCGCTTTTCTAAGCGTGTAAAATGGATAACTATTTTGTATGGCGGAATACCATAGCAAGTGCTTGTAAGCACTTCGACTTGGCGCAGTAATATCTTCACTAGAGGGAGCGGGGGCCGGTGAGAGGATTTTTCACGAGTGAAGATATTACTGCGCCAAGTCGAAGTGCTTACAAGCACTTGCTATGGTATTCCGCCATACAAAATAGTTATCCATTTTACACGCTTAGAAAAGCGCAACGTTTTGTTTTGTGTCACCGTTCTAGGTCGAGTTACACTTCGCGAGTAACTGTATTTAAATAGGGAAAACGTGGAGGTGTTTGGTAGCTTCTCTGCTTGGCCCATATTAAATGAACTGGGCTAACAAAGTTTCGCCGCAAGACAGAGGGATTTAGTGCACGCACTGAGACGAGAGAGGTATGTATCAACTCGTCTTAGTTAAGGGAATAACATAGTTTAATATGAAAAAACGGTAAAGTATCCCTTTAAGACCAATCATACGATGGCCTACCCCTAACCCGCCCCTAAACCTACCCGTCACTGGGGTTAAGACCAATCATACGATGGCCTACCCCTAACCCGCCCCTAAACCTACCCGTCACTGGGGTTAAGACCAATCATACGATGGCCTACCCCTAACCCGCCCCTAAACCTACCCGTCACTGGGGTTAAGACCAATCAGGGATGACTATACGGACTATACGGGACTAAAAGACACACGTGTGGTCCGGATAGTTCCCATTTATCCAATCAGTGAATGTTATTTTGCAGTCTAATTTTGATGAGTTTAAAAGACTTGGTTGTTCTGTTCTCTCGAGCTGCACACAAAAACACAAAACCAGTGTGGTCTGACTTACAAACAAAACAATAATAATTTGAGCAATTAGTTCTATCTATTATCTTTTTTTATTGGTCTACCATGGACATTCTCATTAGGGTTAGGGTTATTGTTTTTTCCACTAGGCTACATTAGTATGTTATTGACCAAAATTGTACCTTTTTTACCTTATTGACCAAGATTTTGCTTAATACACCCACCCTTTGTATCAACTTTATTTTTTCAGTGACAGGCTGATATGCTTTACAGGCTCAGTTAGTCTAGGGTTAGGATTTTTGTCTGGCACAAATCGAAGCAATTTACACCAATTGGAGCATTTTTAGGACAACTCGTAAGAAGTGGCTTCCCTTTGCTCCGTCTCATTCATCTTGAGATATTCTAGATGACCGTTGCCACCGTTCGTTGTTGACCTGGAACTCTCTTGGTTATGGAACCATAAGTCTTTGCTGTAAGAAGAATGGGATCTGCTTTCTTTGTTTGTTGCTTCCCTCTTGATTCTGGCCTCATTGCGATGGTCAATGCCTTTGGCTTTAAATGAATCAAAGAGAGGCAGATTCTCTGTTTTCCTCACTAGTCTCCCTAAGGCAACCAATGAAAAAGAGGCCAATTATCCTTGCAAAATGGCTGCTCTTTTGCAGTGATGACAAGCCTTCAGTGCTTTGAAACAGCAATATTCCAAATTAAAAGAAGGGCAAAGGGGAGGGAGCGAGGGAAGATGGAGTACTCCGAATGTGACACCGCAACCCTCGATGAGATTAGCGCGTCTCATGCCGTTCACTAGTAATCCTGTTTAAAAGCACTTTGCTTGTCGGTTTCTTCCATAATCCAAACACCACACTCTTATTTTAGCAGAGCAGAAGAATTAAGCTGTTATTTTTTACCTTTCGTTCCGCACCGGATCATTTATTTCTTGATTGTTTTTTGGGGATTTCGTAAGAAAAGCTCGAGGTGTTTGGAGGGTCTGTTTTTGGTTGATACTGTCAGATGACGATAAGCAACGGGGTGAATATAAATGCGCTCTATTTTAGCAACAGTGAATTCGTGAAATGAACATAAAGGTGTTAGTTCACCTTGAAGTAAGAATAGCTGGCACTGAGAAGAAATGTTGCATATTTGCATCTCGGCTGTCGGCTGATATATGCAGAAAATAGTCCTTCTCCAAAACTCCAAAACTCTGTGGCTTTTTTTGGATACATCGTACAACTTTTGAATATAACTATCTCATTTCATCCGGCCAAGAAGACTTGCTGGTCTGGGGGTCAATGACTGTCCAAGATAAAGAAAAGGAAAATAATTAAAATATGTAGCCTAATTCAGAAATGCACGTCAGTTTTTTTTTTTTATATTATTATTATATTTTTTATGTCATGTGGTGTAACCATCAACAGTAAAATACATAATATCCTTAAACCTAGTTTTTTGACATTTTACAACCTGAACTAACCTTGCCATGTTTATTTATTCATATAAAATATGTATTTCAATCATTATGTGTATACATTGCATTTTAATGTATTTATTTTGTATGATGTTGTATTCAGACGAATAAAAAGTGCCATGTCATTATCTATTTAAGAGCATAACACTATCATTGAGTTTAGATCCTCCTTGTTGGCCAGAATGTGGCCTGTTGTGTGTTTTTACAAAGCATTGTTTAGTGTTCATGGATATTTTCTCATATGGAGCGTAACATCTGTCTCTCAGTATCTCTTCCTGAACTATAAGAAACCTATAGGCCTCCTGCTGCATTTGGAGGCCAAAGCCTCAATCACTACAGCATGCTCATTCATAAGGCCATCTGTATGAATTCTTCACTCATCCTATGGGCCTTTGACCTGTTGTTCTTCATGTTCCTCGCTGTGTCTCTTCCTCCTCTTTTTTATCCTGCTGTTTAATGTCAGGATTACCCATATAGATCCTTTTACCATGCAGGAACATCAAAATCACTTTGTGTTTCAACACTGTAAGGGATCGCGGTTATGTCCGGTTGTGCTATAACTGGAAACTCTTTTTCTTCTTCCTCGTTGTTCAGACTAGGTCATTAGCCGAGAGCAACGGTGCTCGGTAGGCTTTCTAGGCTAAGGCCCCGTGTGTCACAGGATAACCTGTTTTAGGTTTGCTCTAAAAACTCTTCAAATGGAGATTTGACTTGAGCTCCACTGCCGGAGGGCGTTTGATTTCACCTTTGTGAAAACATGCAGTGTAACATTAGAGACATGGTGTGAATTAGTAGCTTGTAATGGAGCTCCTTATTAGTGAGAAATGAAATTAGCGTGCCCTATAAATTTAGGTGGCCTGAATGATATCATTGTTGGGCTTGGATCCAAGATGAGCTTCGTACGCCATCCATTGCACAGCGAGTTTAATCTGGGTTTTCAGTAAGGTATTGCTATATAGCACACCATATATCTAAGGAAATTGATATTCATATTATTAAAACTCAGTCTGCTTTTGTGTAATAGCTACGCTGGTTTAATTGTTAAAGTAGCTTCTTGTTAACACACACACACACACACACACACACACACACACACACACACACACACACACACACACACACACACACACACACACACACACACACACACACACACACACACACACACACACACACACACACACACACACACACTCACACTTCGATAATGAATAAAAGTTGTTGGTGTTTTACTGCCACTACTGTTCATTTCACATGGAAACTGCGGTGAATTGTATGCATAAGTATGTTTTGGGAGTTTTACAAAAATGTAGATAGATACATATTTCCAATGAGCCTGTGTTACTTTTTGGGTTTACTAACCCTTTTAAGTCAGCATGAAACAGAAGTTGCAATTGTCTTTTCTTTCCTATTGTGCCATATATACACTGAAAAAAAAATTATCTGTTAAATTTAATAATAAAAAAAAATGTATCGTAAGTGGTTGCTCACAATTGATTTTAGCTACATTTAAACAAATGCATTAAGTTGAACTAAAATGTATTAAGTTCAACTTAATGCATTTGTTTAAATGTAGCTAAAATCAATTGTGCGCAACCACTTACGATAATTTTTTTTTATTAAATTCAACGAATAATTTTTTTCAGTGTACGAGTGAAACAAGAACAAATGTGGGCGGGGCTTGATTTTGTCTGTGGGGAATTGATTGGATGATTATGGTTTGCTATTGGCTGATCTCATGTGAGTGACAGGTTGCCCCGCCCTTGTCATCAGAGAAGAGAAGAGATGATGCAAGAGAAGGGGGAAGATATTATGAGTACATAAATAATGGTGCACTGTACACAGATCAATCCTTTATAATAAACACCACAATATTCTATAAGAAAACGTTATCTTCAATTTGCTTTCATTGTGAGTTTAATAGCAGGTGTAAAGGGCCTCTTTTATGACCTGCCTGTGTGTCCAGGGTAAGGATCTGGAAGCGTACCGCAGCCTGCCTCGTGATGGCGTCCCCTGGACGTCCCAGTTCCAGAGGGAAAACGCCCGCTCCTCTCTCAGTGCCAACCATCCCATGGTGGACCAGTGGCTCGAGCGCCAAGAACAGGTACCGGCAGGAACTCTTCTGCTTTTTCCCAGTTCCAAAGTGCCTCTTAACTCCAGTTAACTGCGTTGATCTCCATAAATATATTTATTTATTTTATTATTGGGTTTTTAGTTTGAGTTAAGAGTGGACACAGGAGTCAAGGAGAGATTATTGAATACAGTATTTCTATGGAAAAAGGATTGTGAATGAGAGAATAAAGAGAGAATGACACCCACGTCGTTGGGTGAGGAATTCACTAACCTTACAAAACGAGGGCTACGGTCTCCATAGACGAGGAGTGTCTTTGAAATGCAGCTCTTTTGTCAATGCATCGGTGGAACCGTCTGAAGGCGTGTGGGAGGTGTTTCGAATTCCTCTCCGTCTCGCGGAGAGAAGAGAAATAGAAGAAAGAGGAGAGGAAGGAGATTGAGACGTTTGAGGTGCCAGGCGTGCTGCAGGGAATTCACTTATTAATTTTCGCAATCGATTTTCTCGAACCGCCAGCATCCATTTCACTCTTTCCCCCCACTTTTCTTTCTTCGGCCCATTGAAACGGCTGTGACAGAGGTTCGGCTGCTTGTTTGCAATTCAGGTGGTCTCGGTTTCTCATTCCCCAGCAGTTTGTGGAGAACCCCCCCCCCCCCCCCCCAGCACCTCCAGGGCCCGTGACACAGAGAGTCGTGCATCATCATTAGGGAAGGCGTCTTGCGTGGAGGAGCCTCTGGGTTGGATGTCGGGTTGAAAGGAACAGTCAGTCAAGGCCTGAGCTCAGCCTGACAGACTCATTCATTTGAGCTTCAGTCTATTACAGCTTAGCCTGACCCCCCCCTCCTCCCACCAACACCACCACCACCCCTACCCCTCCACCCGACCCGGGCTCGCTTTCTCAAGACACGCCATCGCAACACCTCTGCCCTCTTTTCTTATTCCACCATGCCTGCTTTCCACTCCTTTCCCCTCCTGTTCCCTCTTAGCAGGAAGTGGTTATCTGAAGTGACAGGCAGATTTCAAGACAGATGCAGAGGTTCTGTTGTTATTCAAGCACGTTAATAAACACACACACACACACACACACACACACACACACACACACACACACACACACACACACACACACACACACACACACACACACAGACACACACAGTAAATATAAACTACCGTAGCAAGTATTTCACCTACCTTTCCTAGTAGTGATCTGGTAGTATCATTGTTTATGTGTGTGTGTGTGTGTGTGTGTGTATGTTAGAGATGTTTTTAATAAATTGTATTTTTTTTGCAGATTTAGAATAAGAGGGAGAGAAATGACAAGAAAATTTTATTTTAAACCCTCCAGATCAGTGTTATTTTAGTATCATTAATATAATATTATAGTTTTTGTTCATATTTCTTTAATTAGATTTTTTTTTCATTTATTTTTGTATTAAAAATTTTGTTAAAGTTGTAGTATTTTTTGTCCTTTTGTATGTTTATATATTTTTATTATATATTTTAACTGTGTATATCATTTTTTTATTGTTTTAGTTATAGTTAGTTATTGTTATTTATTTACTTAACTTTTCTATTATTTAAAGTAAATTCAAATGAGAAATGTTGCCTTGGCAACTAGGTGAAATAGTAATAAAGAGTTTGAGTTTTTTTAATTAAAAAATTGTAAATAATTTTTTATATGATTTTAGTTTTAGTTAACGATAATAACCCTGATCTTTGTGTTTGGTGTTCTCAGTTGGCCGGTTAGAGTCTGTATATGTGATATAAGATTAATGTCTGTTCACAAGTAATGCATAATCTTGTAATGTTTGTAAATTACAGTAAGGTTATGGTTTTGTCTGACAGTATGCAGTGTTTATAGGCTAGAGCTCACTTAGCTTGCAACATTTTTTGAGCAGTTTATTCAACATTTCACAGCGTAGTAAAAACACAAGAATATTGCAAGTCAAGCACATCTTTGTGTTTTACATTCACCGTGTGATTATCGTCTCCACTGGCTTATCACAGAGTTCTAAGCAATTATGTCTTTATTGCCATCTTAAATATCCATTTAATCTTTCATTTCCCATTCACTTTTATTGGCTCTAATTGTTTAGTTGCCTTCCCTCTTCACAGCAGACTCAGTTCGATAAAGCCTCCATTCTATTTGCATAATGTTGTGGCTTCTTTATAGACCTTGAGTAAGCGGCTTAATTAAGCTTGGCTATTTTCTCTTTATTAACCATGTCAGGAATTCCAAAGTATGCATTTTAAACAGTTTACTAGGTTTGGATTTCGGCAGAAGTCAGGAGACGAACTCTATTGGTAATTTAATTTTTTTTAAGTCGAGACACTACAGGTGAATAGGGTAAAATGTTTAAATAATAGATATCACCATGAAACGTCCTCAGTTGATTACTTACACAAGTATATACTAAAAATGTATTACAAGTTTTAGAAATTTGTATGTTTAATTATGCAAATTAGGCATTATCTCATTTAATATGCACGATTTTGCATATATTTTCAGTAGATAGATCTGAACATATGATAAAGCCAGGTGCAAAATTCTTTTTTCATTTTGTTTACACACAAGATGAACAACAAAAAAATAAAAATCAGAGGGATTTCAGGATATATGCTTTCATTACCTAGGAAATCAAAATATACTGTCCATAGCCTTAAAACATTTTTTAAATAAATGGTGATTTTCGCCATATTTTTTTGATTAAAATGTCACATAAATCAGGCCAGGAATGATTTATTAACAAATCCCTCTGAAAATATCTTCAGAATACTGCTAAGTGTATAACTGGAGAGTGTGGTGTACACAGGTGCTACACAGGCTGAGATGTTTCTACTGGAGAATGACAAAATACTCATTTTGAGAAAACGGCAGATAAAGATTTAAATAGCTCTAAATGAGATTTCATCGTTAGCTTTAAATCCCCCTTTGGACATTCACGATTGGTTACAGATAGAAAGGAAATGCCCATATTTGGGTTACACAGCGTTGTGCAGGAGACTCAGAGCTTTACAACGACACCGGTCATGACAGACTTCAGTAGACAGACGGAGCTCGGCGTGTCGCGCTGGAATGATAACTTCCTGGTAAAACTTACTGCCGCAAGTAAACAAAATGTAATAAAATAAACATCTTAATGTATATTTTCAACGTTTTCTTTATAGCAGCTTGAAAGAACACATATTGAAGGAGTAAACTAGCCCAAAATCTCAAAACTGAAAACTGAAAAATCGACGTTTTTGTCTCTCCTTAAATAACTATTCCATCAGCTTTACATGATGTGTAATTGTGGATTCTATTGTCCTGATTTAGTTTTGTGCGGTGGCCACTGAGGCTCATGCACAGAGTCCATTGAGTCCCGTCTCTCTTGTGTTATTTTGAGTGGAGTAGCGCTACTCTCTGTGTTGCACATGGAGCTGATGCCTATTTTTATGATGATTACGTCAAGCCAGTGAGATCAGTGCCGGTGGTGGTCACCTGAGATGAACTTTCCAGCACACAGTAAAAGCTCCTTCACTTGTTCTGCATCAGCATGGTTCATCCGGTTGTGTTTTTAATTGCAGCCTGACGTGTCCCGCTCCACATTCCCACCTGGCGCTCTCACACTGAGGTGCTGCTGTCCGTGTCCATCGGGGATTGTTGGAGTGGCATTTCCTTTTTCATTTTTAAAAAGTTCCTCTCCCTAGTGATGAATTAGAGATGACCCATCTGGGCAGGAGGAGGGCAGCGTGAGGCTAACGCCGCGTCTGCTAGCGGGTGGAATTGTGGGTAATATTGCAGGGTCTCAAGGTCTCCTTATTCTGGAACAAGTGAGGACGGTTTTGAGAATTTCACCATCAAATTACTTCCTCATTATTATTCAATATATTATTAAGAGAGTAGAAGTACAGCTTTCCGTGTCTGTACAGTGTGATAAGATATTGTGAATTAGGTTAACCCAGAATGAAGCGCTGTACGTGACCGCTGTTACACTTCAGCTTTTTAGACTTTTGAGTTGGATTGTGGAGATAGAATGCCATTTATTTTGGTAATGAATTAGAAATTGTCCGAGAATTACTCTTTCTTAGCTGTTCATTTCTTCTCAGAACAAGGAATCAGAATTCTGGACATTGTTTGATAAAGGAAAATAATTGCAAAAGGCCGTCAAATCAGTGCTTTATTACTGAGGAGTGCAATTTTCTAGCCAATTCTATCTAATGAAAGTGGACTGTGCATTTTAAAGCTATCATTAAGTGTGTGTGTGTGTGTGTGTGTGTGTGTGTGTGTGTGTGTGTGTGTGTGTGTGTGTCGTAAAAATGTCTTCAGAACTTCTTTTATGAGCTTTTTGTGGTTTGCTTTGGTCCATCATTCACTAACATCAGCCTAGTTAGAGAAATTCTGCATGTAATGGAGTTATTTAATGTCAAGTTAACATTGCAGTTTAGTTTTGAACGTGGAAAACCGGCAGAGTGCACCTGAAGAAATTCATTTTTTTAAGTGGTACCGATTTGGTGACACTAATTTAGTGTCCAATTCTCACTATTAACTAGTTGCTTATTATCATGCATGATACTAGGAAATTGGCTGTTTATTAGTACTTATAAAACGCATATTAATGCCTTATCCTTCATGACCTTATTCTTCATCCCTTAATCCCAATACCTAAATGTAACAATGTAATGGATTTTTCCCTAAACCTAACTATCTGGGTCTCGTCTACAAATCGACGTCCCCACTCAATAGTCACCTAACTAACTTGTTCCCCTAAACTAGCTTCCTCCCTAAACTAGCTTCCTGCCTAAACTAGCTTCCTCCCTAAACTAGCTTCCTCCCTAAACTAGCTTCCTGCCTAAACTAGCTTCCTGCCTAAACTAGCTTCCTGCCTAAACTAGCTTCCTCCCTAAACTAGCTTCCTGCCTAAACTAGCTTCCTCCCTAAACTAGCTTCCTGCCTAAACTAGCTTCCTCCCTAAACTAGCTTCCTCCCTAAACTAGCTTCCTGCCTAAACTAGCTTCCTGCCTAAACTAGCTTCCTGCCTAAACTAGCTTCCTCCCTAAACTAGCTTCCTGCCTAAACTAGCTTCCTCCCTAAACTAGCTTCCTGCCTAAACTAGCTTCCTCCCTAAACTAGCTTCCTCCCTAAACTAGCTTCCTGCCTAAACTAGCTTCCTCCCTAAACTAGCTTCCTCCCTAAACTAGCTTCCTGCCTAAACTAGCTTCCTCCCTAAACTAGCTTCCTGCCTAAACTAGCTTCCTCCCTAAACTAGCTTCCTGCCTAAACTAGCTTCCTCCCTAAACTAGCTTCCTGCCTAAACTAGCTTCCTGCCTAAACTAGCTTCCTCCCTAAACTAGCTTCCTCCCTAAACTAGCTTCCTGCCTAAACTAGCTTCCTCCCTAAACTAGCTTCCTCCCTAAACTAGCTTCCTGCCTAAACTAGCTTCCTCCCTAAACTAGCTTCCTCCCTAAACTAGCTTCCTGCCTAAACTAGCTTCCTCCCTAAACTAGCTTCCTCCCTAAACTAGCTTCCTGCCTAAACTAGCTTCCTCCCTAAACTAGCTTCCTCCCTAAACTAGCTTCCTGCCTAAACTAGCTTCCTCCCTAAACTAGCTTCCTGCCTAAACTAGCTTCCTGCGCAGGAATAAATCGACAAACAGACCTGCAAATGTCCAATCTCCAGGAGATCTTCCCGAGCAGTTCTCAGGGAATCTCTCCCAAGAAGCAAGGCCGGAGGATCTCAGACAAATTCCATTGAGAATCCCACCGTAAAACACATATCCAACAGTTTTTATAGAATCGAGAAAACAAATAAGACCAACATGTCACCTTCAATATGATTGGTTCAATTGGTTCAAAAGCCCCAACCTTTTTCCTCTGTCACTGGCACAAGCAAACTGTTTTAATGATGACTTCATTTGTTAATCACAAGATTCTAACAGACTGTCTAGTTTCAACTCCCAAACTATGTTATTTTTACATATACATACGCACACAGTCAAAGTCACAAGTTTTCCATTGATTTCGTACAGTACATCCTGTTCAAATAAGGTTAGATGTTAGAAACATTGTTAGTTTAATATACAGTTTAAAATTTCCACGACAACAACTACCTTATTAACTATTAATAAACAGTAATTATGAGTTTATTGAGGCAAAAGTCATAGTTAATAGTGATAATTGGACCCTGATCTTAAGTGTGACCACATATTTTAGATATGCTGTATTAAAAATAAATCGTCATCTCCTAATATGTCAATTAGATGTGCAAGTTTTCACCATGGATCTGTAATTTCTGGAGGGTTTGAATATCTGCAATACATCATTAAAACATTCCCTGTAAAAAAATAATATTAACAGATGCTTTTAAATCATTGATGATACATAAAGCATGAGGATCAACTCATTTTAAGATGTTTATCAGATGTTGATATTGAATAGAATGCAATATTTTCTAGAGCGCTCTCAACATGCATGTTTATGTTTTCTCAAATGGTAAACATTCTGTTGAAGAAAAGATTTTTACACTTTGTAAAGGAAATGTGAGATTTTTTTTTTTTTTAAACTAATACTAATATGGTTGTCAGGGCGTTGCTATATGTTTGTTAGTGTTATAGGTTGTTGCTAGGGTTGCATGACTGGTTGTTAGCTGGTTGCTTACTGTCCCAAGTCAAAATAGCCCAACCACAAGTCTTTATGATATTCTGGCCCCTAGATATAAATAAAACATTTACGTTATAGAGTAAAATGCATCAATCTGGTGCACATTGAATGCAATATTACGATCTCAGACCTCTTTCAGTGACCAAATGATATATAAATCATTTCACTTAACCCTAAAGTAGTAAAACTACCCTACTTATGTCTTAATTTCTTCATTTGTAAGTGCTAAACCTTCAAGATCTGTTGGTGGAAAGCTGGAGAGAGACCTTGACAACAGGATTAAAATGCATGACATTACAAATTTAGTGGAATTCCATAAATTTATCTCCACAAAAAAATTGAAAACTAAATAAGAAAACAAAATGTAACTGGCAATAATTCCCAAATGCACATTAAACTACATGCAGATGAAGTTTGCGGTGTTCACTGTTGGCTCTGAGACTCTGAACACATTGGATCTGCTGGCGTGTAAAAGAACACAGTGCCTCGCTTCTCTCTGAAACACATCAGGCTTTATATTCATTTACTTAATTCTCAGCCTTTTACGGTTTGATAAGTGCACTCAGCTTTATTGCATTTTTGTTAGACTCTTTTATGTTATTATGGAAAGCGTAAAACTATTTTCGGTTCATTATGAAACTGTGGAGGGCACCACTGTCTTGGGTTATCATTGAGAAAACACAGGGAGTATCCTTCATGTCCCTGGCACATACTGTATTTTAATCCTAATGTGGAGAGAATTCTCTATTCCACTTCTACGGAAACTATTTAATTCCTGTATTTGATGTCCAAACAACAAACCACCCTTCATCAGAACTCTCGTTTCCCTCAATACAGAAGGATAGCAGAGAGAGTCAGAGGTATAGATTTACCTCACATCCTGAAACCGTACAGAGCGCCTCTGCGTTTCATCTTCCTGACAGAGGGATAGTGGATTGGTTTTGTGGCTGGAGGATTCTGTGTTCTCACACTCTGTCTTGCTTTCTGCTGGTCCTCCACAGGTTTTGTTTCCACTCTTTTCGAAAAATGAATCCTCTCCCTCCTCATTCATCTCTTCCCTATCTCCCAATTCTGTAGAAAAGACAAGGGAATCTTCCGCCCCCTCTGAAAGGTTTCAGATTCTTTGTTACTTTTCCCTCTCCTCTCATATATACTGGCTTTCGCAGTGTGTGTGTGTGTGTGTGTGTGTGTGCACAGTAACACACATGCATTCTCGCCGCAAGCGCATGGCAAACCTGGCCTGTAGGTGCTGCTCTGATCTCATTCTTTGAACCCTCATCCAAGAGGAAAGAAACAAAGAAAAAAAGGGCATACAGAAGAAACCCTCTTTCCCTTGGCTCTTTTGAAAGGCCTCTCCCATCATACCACACACACACACACACACGCACACACTGTGATTATTCACAGTGCAAATGGCAGCCCACCAGAGAACAGCTCCTACAAAGAAACCCAGACAATGCAACCTGAGACACTGCTAAGCTCAGCCTACCGTAATTAACTATCTGCCTCGTTCCTGCCCGCTGGCTTTATCCCTCACACTCGTTTGGCCTCCATTTACCCATGTTAACAAATAAAACGCATTTCTTTTGCACTTTCTTATGAAGCTACATTGCAAAGAGCTTCAGAGATTTCCCAAACAAGGCCCACCGCCAACACATTAGCAAAAGCTTTATTCAGCATTGCTGAGCCGGAGCGCCTGTTGATCTATCTTTCATTTCTTCTCTGGCTCACTGACCCCCTTAAACACACATTCAAATGCAACCTCACCCCCTTCATCTCCCGTCTTTGAGTTTAAGAACTTCATGATCTAGACTTCACTGCAGAGTTCAGCTAATCTCTGAGGGACAGAACGGTGAGGTAGATATACAGTCTGTCCTTTAACCACTTAATCTGATGTCTTGGGCTCCTCACATTCCCCAGGCCCACAGCTGACACCATTCAACCTGTCTGAAAGGCTTTCTCACAGCACACCCAGGCTTGTCCTATGGTTGAGCAAACACTTAGCAAACTGAAACAATTCTTCTCCATCAACCTGCCACCTCTGCCCAACACCTTGACCTTTTCACGCTACACCAACTGGAAGCAAGTGAAAGAACCTTCCTGGAAAATCAATCTTAAACTAGTTTAAGGTGGTGGCTGGGACTTTGAACATGGTAGGTTCTTTTTACTGGTCCAAGTTGGTCATAAGTGGGTCAAAGATTTGTTTTGTGGTTTACCAGCTGGTGTGACCTGACTGAACTGGTGGACAATCTCAGACAAGATCAGCAACCAGCTGGCTGCCATCTTCCATAAACTAGCTTAACTATCTTAAACTGGTGTGACCAGTTTTTGTGTTCTTCTCTTAACCAGACCAAGATGGTCTACTAGCTCAGTTGGGTCATTCCCAGCTTGTAGTCCAGTTGTCCAACCAGGCAAACCAGCCTGGACAACATAGAAACCACCTACAAACTTGAACTATTTAGCTCAGCAGCCTCTGTGGCGAGTGGTTTTCCAAAGTTACTAGCCACTCAGCATTTTCACTGGCCACAACTTTCACTGGCCAATAATATTATCTCATAATCTGCTGTCACTTTAAGACCTGATGCACGGATCCATTATACTGTTACACGTGCGTTTTATTTCTCAACTGTTTACGTTCGCTTAAAGGGATACTCCACTTTAAAATGAAAATTCTGTCATCATATACTCACCCTCATGTTGTTTCAATCCTGAATGAATTTCTTTCTTCTGCTGAACAGAAAGGAAGATATTTAGAAGAATAGCAGTAACCAGACAGTTTCTGGTCCCATTGACTTCCATAGTAGGAAAAAAAATATACTATGGAAGTCAGTGGGACCCAGAAACTGTCTGATTACTGACATTCTTCTAAATATCTTCCTTTCTGTTCAGCTGAAGAAAGAAATTTATAAAGGATTGAAACAACATGAGGGTGAGTATATGATGACAGAATTTTCATTTTAAAGTGGAGTATCCTTTTAAAACATAACTGATTGTATTTAAGTGAATATTCACCAAGACTGGCCTTTTGACATTATTTTGTGTGTATTTCACTGTTTCAGCGCAATAAGAAATGGAAAAAGAACTTAGTACTGAGAGATGGCTTTATGTGCGCACACTTTGGATGTGAGCACAAAATCTGCAGGAATGAGTGAAATTATGCACTGTACACGCAATCCCACACCAAAATTCTACCCCTGTAACACCAACAATATTCATCCGGAGCAAATGAAATGAGTGAGTAAAGGGACGCGGGTTTGAGTGTAACTCGCTGTCGGAGAGATGAGAGAGAGAGAGAAAGATCAGCTGGTATCGTGTATCTATTATGCAGAAAATTTGTATTGGAAGCGTTTCAGATATTTCAGTATCAGTATTGACAAATTAATATTTTTGACAACACTACTTTGCACTTAGTTTATTATTTCAGATGCCTTTTTAAAAGACTACAATTGAAAAATGGATATATTATATATAAAATTCAACCCGTCAAAGTGTCTAGTAGGAGTGACTACATGCCACTGCTGATACACACATATTTGGTGGGTTGGCGGGTGTTAATGTCAAGCCCTGCCTTTTTAGACTGGCTTTATCTGGATTTTCCAGCAGACAAAAATGTTAAAATCACAGAATAAATCCAACTCACAAATAAGTGTCTGGCTTCATGAACTTTAAGAGTTACTCATTGCAAGTATGTGTTATCCGTGCTTCAGTTGTCCTGACCGTTGTGACCCAGAACACACATGTAGGAGGTGACCTTTGTTCCTTTGTGCCTCCATGGTGAAGACTGAGAACACACTGTTTTCATCACCTTTGATTATCATGGCTGGGAAACCTAAGTGTCATTGTAGGATGTGCAGAAGTTTGGGGATGATGTCATGACACATAGCTCCTTTGTTTTCGGTCCTGTCTGGGAATGAGCGGGGCTGGTCAAGGCCATTGTTTGACGTACCTGTGCTGGTTAAATAATTGCAGGTGAACTGTTTCTTTTCAAATTATGTTTTGGACACTTGAAAAGGGGTCGACTGAAGACAATGCTAAATCATCGATTCGATCTCTATAAGAAGTACTCTTGATCAAGGTACTTATCAAGTTACTCCCAGAGTTGTCCCTATACTGTATGTTCATGACATGATCTACACTGTAAAATTTGACATGATCAATAATAAGTCATGACAACATGTTTTTACATTACTTCAACTCATCAAAATAAGTTAAGCCATTTTAAACTTAATTTTTTAAGTTATACTAGATTCAACACATTTTTTAAAGGGGTCATATAATGGTACATGCACTTTTACAAGTTGATTGTACTGAAATGTGTGTTGGCAGTGCCTGTACACAACCATCATAAAATGATAAAAATCCATCCAGTGTTTTTTTTTTAATCTTCTTATATGTTTTCCCCTCTCTCAAATCAAGCCGTTCGAACTAGTGACGTCACACGGTCGGATGCCCCTCCCGCGATTGTTGATTGACAGCAGCGTTTCAACACAGACCCGCCCTCGCTCGTGAGCGAGCTGTCAATCATAGTCCGCGCGTCATTGTTGATACGCTGGAGCACTGAGCAGAATGGCGTCTAAGCGAGTGTGGTGTTCTGTTCTTGGGTGTAATAACGAACACAGCAGTCATGCTGATGTTCCTAAATCCGAACCGCTGAAGACGCAGTGGATGAGTTTGTTTTCGAAGGCAATATTACTCACGATCAACGTCAATGCTTTCATGTTTGCGCGAATCATTTCACCAGACTGCTTTATAAACGAGGGTCAGTATAAAGCTGGATTTGCTAAGAAGCTGCTCCTGAAAAAAGGATCGGTACCAACTATTCGTGTTCCTGCTGAACCTCCAGAAGAACTGAAGTGAGTGTAATGTTTTATTAACCTTTATATTAATATTTATATTAATCTTTGCAAATCGCTTGCTTGCACGCTTCACGATGAATGCGGCTAAGGTTTACACTCAGGGTACATTACGGCATGTTTTCTATGTACGACGTTCTCAATATAATTCATAATCCCACGTTTATAATGAACAACGCGTTATGGTTATTGTGTTATGGTTATAACAAACGGTGTACGCACAGAACAGAGGGGCGGGACGGGCATTTAAAGACACATGCACTTAAACGGCGTGCTGAAAACAGAGCTGTTTTTGACCAGGAAAAATTAGTGTTTTCTTACAATACTAATGAGAATTTTTAATTAAAGTATATTACAAACTTTTAATTTAGACCCTAAAGAATCATATTAGCTTGTACAAAAATGGCATTATATGACCCCTTTAAGTCAATGTAAGTTGAAATGACTTACACAGTCAAGTTTATTGTACTTAAAAATGTAAGGCATCAAGTTTTGTTGTATTTAAGACCACCAGACACAGTCATTTGGGAGCTTTTTCCTCTGCAATTCACATTTCTAATAGATCAAAACAATCAAAGCATGTTCTTTGGTCTGCCTGAACTCCCATCACAATTGTTTGGCTCTGAATGGAGTAGCCAAAGCAAGCTATATTAAGACACATGCTTTTACAGATATCTGCAACACATTTTGTACTTGTTGTGCTTGCTGCAATCCTAGAAGCAGCATTCTTTTATTATTTTTTTAGCTCGGCCCAGACACATTCAGTAAACATGTTCTTCCTTTTGAGGTGGACTGAGCTCTGTGACGAGTCTAGATACACCACTGTTATCTCAATTGTACATGAGAAATAGGCATTTTGGGGTTTCTTATGAGCCTTTACCTTTATCACAAAGCATGGCAGCTGATAAAGAGACCGTGTCAGACCAAAAGGACTCTGAAGATATGACTTGTTGTCCATTTTGTACAAGTCTTTTGCATCTATCCCGTCTGTCCCACTCTCTAGTCCAAGAAATTATTTGCTTATATTTTCTGTCATTCTCTCTCTCAACATAAACATACTCTTCACGCTATTTTGCAATGGAAGGTTTACTTTAAAAGCTATTTGTAGCAACTAGGACGTAGTTAACAATTTTAGGCAACATGAGCGACTTTGATCATTGGCGATGCAACAAAGTTGAGTAACTTGCAATGAGCAGCAACATATTGCGAAAACCACCAATGAGAGTGACACAGTCGAGGTCACATGATCCACCTTCTGGTACTGTAGTCGATTAGGAGTTCCTACTTGTACAAAACCAAAAGTAAAACGATTTGACAACCTCAATGTGAGCGGCCCATCAAAGCTGACTTCTGCTATTGAAACAATGTCCATTTTCTGTCTGATGTCCGATATGTCCGAACTATAGAAGTAATATGGATTTCATGAACAATTTTTTTGTTAACTCAAACTCACTTCTCAAGGTTCACACTTTTTGCTTCTCTGAACCGTACTAACAATCTTCTTTTCCATCCTATCTTCTCTATTTATACACAAAGTTCTGACTGAACAACATCCGAGTCTAATAAGGTCATGTTTTTGTGGCAATATTCCTCTCGCTGTCAACAAAAATCAATAAAGTGTGCTTATCTATCCATCTTGACACATGGTGTGTGATACTCTTTGCACCTGTCGTGCAGACAAAACACAAAACACATCCTCCTTTTACCTGTAATAAGGAGTCTATCCTCCACAACACATCAAACCTGTCATTACTTCACTTCGTTGTTATTTATGTTCTCTCTTTCTTTTCACCCACTCTTTTATTTCCACATGGGTGATTATGAGTGTGTTATGTCCTGATTAGAATTAGTGAGTGCACTTTGTGCTCTGCTCTACAGAGTGAGAAATCACTCCCTCAGTGAGAATAATTGAGCCCAGGCCCGGTTGCCAGCTCATTACCCACAAATCATAGTAGGCTGGGGCAACTTAGCAGGAGACAATAATGACTTTGGGGAATTTGGAACCTCACTGTGGTGAAAAGTGCTGTTACGCTAAGGGCATATCAGAGGTGGGGAACTCACAATACAGGGTGGAGATGTATGGAAGTACGAGGGAAGTCAAGATGTGGGGTTACTTTACTCAAATGCAAATGTTAGATCTGTCAGCGGCGATGCAAAAGACTACTGTGCAACAAACTGTGAATGAAAGTAAAACGAGGTTCTTGTCAGGCAATTTCTCAGATGGAGGGTCCTCACAAATAGACTGGACCCAAGCTCCGTTGTTGACGGACTGCGGGAATTAGCCATGCTTGAAAAGCGCTAACATCCATCAAAGGTTTCACATTTGTAACAGACAAATTCTTTTCAAAGCCCATTTTGGCATTAAGCGGCGTCTCCCTTTCTTGCTCTCTCTCCGGCTAAGTGGTCCACACCTGGACGCAATTAAATACCCAGAAAACGAGGGTAATTGAGGGAAGACGTGTCACAGTTTACGCAAATAGTGAGTGGTCCCAAAACATTTCGAAAGCTAAGACGACTGTATTCTTCCACACATATTAGACTAAACTCTCTTGCGCCATTTATTTGGATGACAGCTACGCAATGAGGTAGAAGATAGACTTTGGAGACTGACAGTATCCGATTTCCCAGCCTTGCTGAATAATTCATTCTTATTTATTTGATTTTTTGTGCCGTTTTCCAGTCTTTGTTCCAGTTTATAATGTGAGTGTCTCCTTTGCTCCAAGTCATTTGTCTCAAATGAGTCCACTCCACAGTGTCCATGTCCATCGTACCAACAGGCCGCTTTCGTTCTTTTATTGCCTCCATTAGAGTGTAATGCTTTTAAGTTGCCATAGGAATATGGCCAGCCATAAACAGCTCTACTTCTGTGAATGGAGTCCAGGAGGAGTCCTTCTGCCCATTTAGAGAAAAGAGAAATGCATTTGATGTGCATGAGTGGCGAAGAAAAGGTCTGCGGTGGCCCTCTCAGAATTGACAGGAAGGAGTGAAATGCAGATACAGGCTGAGTGGATGGTCTATCTGCTTATTTCTTTCTGTGGGAAATGAAATCACTCGCAAATTGGTCTCTGCAGGATGGGGACCGCATGGTGGGCTTACTTGTCTCCGTTGTGTGGGGCGTCCCTTAGTTCCACAACCTGGCTGTCCACAGGTGAAGCATAATGAATGCGCAGATGAATATGCATCGGTAGATGCTGTTCAAAAGTAAATTGTGCGTCACATGCTGTTATTTTCGATGAAGACTTCGTTCCCACCAGTATGAGGCCATTGCCAGTGTTCAGTGCTGTGAAATGATTGAAAACCGAAATAGCTGTCCCTCAAGTGCCAGCTTAAAATTCAAGAATAAAAAAAATGAAAAGTCTGTCAAATATGTTTATTTGACAGATGAAATATGTTTAAAGAAAATTACCTCAACCAGTAATGTTTGCATGTTGATCGCATAAAAAAAAAAAAGTATAAAAAAAAGAAAAAGGAATGAACAAAACATATTGAAAATAATTTACTTTAAACTGCTTTTAAAGTATAAGTGTACCTGGTTTGTTGGTATGATGAGTATCATTAAGTCACAGTTCAATACTGTGAAATGATTAACAGCCAAACCATCTGTTCATTAAGCACCAGCTAAAAAGCCATGAAAAGGTGTACTTCGTAATTACAAGATAAAAGTCTTCTCCTGCGGATAAATAAATAAATAAAAATAATATATATATATATATATATATATATATATATATATATATATATATATATATATATATATATATATATATAATTGCATACAGTTTTATTATTATTCTTGGGACACGAATGGAAATGTTTGGAAGTCAAATTGTACAGATATCTGATAAGGAACAGACTGAAAAGTACATCAATCCTTACATGACTTGATTTTGTTTGAATGCGGAAAAAAAATTAAGAATGTTTAAAACAGTTGTGTTTTATAGTGTTATAAATTACTGTAGCATTTATTAGCAGTCATTTACTACACATTTGTTCCTAGTTTGTGTATATCTAATAGTCCTTCATGGAGTTTCACTTTAAGGCCAACTTCTTTTGGACTGCTTTTAAACTGCTGGGCTACTTTGAGTTATTGCTTTCTGCTTCATATGAATTCCGGTGCGCTTCAAAGACTTTTCCTCATTCTTTCCTAGTGGAACAGACTCCGGAGTGGGAGGATGTCTTGGATGGTTGCACCTTTGAACCTGACTGATGCTTTTGTGATTGGTCTAAAAATACAGCAGGTAGCGCAGGCTGTCAATATATCAGGGATCTCTCTCACAGCAGAACAAGGGCGGAAAGGGAATCAGTCATGTTTATTCTATAAAACTAAAAGTTTAGCGCATACATGGTGACGTGCTTCTCCGCTCCCTGCTTTCCTGTGTTTGTTCTAGCCTTCATTCAAGTTTCTGTTAAAATGTTGTATGTGTTACTTTTGGCATATGGGCTTTTCAAGTGGGAATAGCAAGTGTGGATTTGTATTGTCTTGAAATATAAAAGCTGCCCCATTTCAATTGTTGGCCCATTATAAATCAGCTTCACAATGAAGCCAATGAACTTGGTGCTTACAAGATTCTTCCTATAAAGTGTTGAAACATGAATGAGCAGACTTTCCTGTACAGACAAAGCGGCGCAGGAAGGGCTGTAACCTGTCGTGAACCAAACGTGCAAGCATTTGGATAAGAAGGTTAGCAGAATCATGTTTTTTTTTGCAATGGCAGGTTTATAGAGGGATGGCTTCCCACACACAGATTGAAACAATACCAAACATAATAATAGTTATACTTGCTGTGTTTTGCATAAAATATGTCAGGAAACTGTAGGTTGCAGCAAATGCTAATGCTCATTGACCTTTTGTCTTGTAGCCTAAACATAGAAATGGGCTAAATGTAATCTCATGAGATTAAGGAAAGTATTGCATTGAGCTTAGTTATGTTTTGGCTTTTTACACAAAGGAATTGATATCCATGTTCCCTTTCTGTCATTCATTGCATTCAAAGGCTGCCAGCTGTACATTCCCATCAAATAACTTGTCCCAGTGAGACACACACACACACACAGACACACACACACACACACACACACACACACACACACACACACACACACACACACACACACACACACACACACACACACACACACACACACACACACACACACACACACACACACACACACACACACACACACACACACACACACACACACACACACACATCCAGCTGCTTTTCTAATCCCAATTCCAATGAATTTGTAAGTGAATTTGTAAGTGTGAATTGGACTTATATATATATCTATATCACATTGCAGTTCAGGACAGGGACCTGTAAAGTGTTTAGGACCGTGTGTGTTATTCAGCCAATCACAGTGTTGTCATGATGTCATTTTCCTGCAGCTTCAGAGTGATCAGTCATATTGCAATTACAGTTTAAAGGATCCCGGCTGCAGAACTGAGCACCCATGGGTACAGATGGCCGATTTTAAATCGCCATTGAGATGAATGTGAATGCTAATGGACAGCTCTCTCCAGGTGTTATATACCTCTTTAAACATAACTGATGTGTTTCAGCATATCCAGAAATGATCCTCTGGAGTTCTCATGAAATTGCCGTTCTGTTTCCACTTTATCCACCGATCTCTGCTAATGTCTTTATGATCTCAGGTTTTTGTTGCTTTTTGTAATCACACATATGCTCAGTGACCTTCATGGCTTAGAGCCAGATTAATAGCTCCATACGGAGTTAGAGGGACGATCCTCCCTCTTAATCACCTCTAAATTATGATTAATCATGGAAAAGCAGTCATGAGTGTGCAAGATGTTCAGCTCAAGGCGGTTCAGAGTTAGCTGTCTTTTTCTGTATCAGGGAAATGTGCTTCAATCCAGCTTTTCCAGTCACATGGGTTCAGTTTTGCTGTACTGTGGTATTATTATTTTGACAATTAATAAAATGTCCTGGATGGGGAAAAGATTCTTAAGAAACAATACTGATGCAGGGAGACATAAATGACAAAGTATGTGACCACATGTTATATTTAATAAGTTGGCCATTGAGAAATGGCGCATGGACAAACCAATATCAATCACCCACTCAGCTGAATATTGGGGTTTTGCTTATGGTCTTGTGATATTGTTGGCACTATGTCGTCGGACATTCTTACAAAGAGAAAAACTCCGGCTGAACCAGCAAATCACTTCAAAAGTGGCCCCAGACAAAAGCAGGCAGTGATAACTCGATTTTCGATAATTCATGCGCTCTTAAAGCTCTGTGTGGGATATGAGAAAGTATTCCTGCCTGTGGTTATTGATGAAGGCATGCCAGTTAAAGGCACTGCCTGCTTTAGGTTTTATTATTGACTAAATGATTGATTTAAACCCTCATAATTAGCTGACCTAATTTAATAAAAGTGCAATTTAACTATACTGCAGCCCCACCGAAGCGTGCTGTGGCATTGATAGATATGCCTGTGCGTGTATGAAATCACAACTGACAGATGATGTATTTGGTACAGATGCATTTGGTTGACTGAATGAGAGAAAGACAGAGAGGGACATTGACATTTTGTCCCGTGTCTCACTGCAGGTCACTCTCGCTAACTTCTCTCCTTGATCTAGACAAATGTGAATTAGCTCACGTATCTGATTTAATTTACTTAATAGCATTAAGAACCTGTTTGGCTTTAATTTGCTCAAAGTAATCCTTGGCCGAGCCAAACTTTTATATACCATTAGCGGTGTCTTAAAAAAACAAAGGGGAGACAGGTTTAAAGGGGCTGATGTCTTTGTTGATTTAAACGAGGGAAAATAAGAGTTGAAATACAGTGGCAGAAATAAAACGTTGCTCATTGGATTACAGGAAGCCATGTTTCAACTGCTGCCTGCCTAAGTTTATGAGCATTCACACAGTGTTTGCTAAATCAAGCAGTACTATTTCTATTGCTCATGTTTTTTTGTTTGGTTTGAGTTAGTTTGGTTGGGTTAGATTAGGTAAGGTTTGCTTGGGATGGGCTGGCTTTGGTTTGGTTTGGTTTGGTTTGATTTGATTTGGTTTGGTTTGGTTTGGTTTGATTTGATTTGATTGGGTTAGGTTAGGATAGGTTTGGTTTGGTTGGGCTAGGCTGACTTTGGTTTGATTTGGTTGGGTTAGGTTAGGTTAGGTTAGGTTAGGTTTAGAGGTCGACCGATAGTGGATTTTACCGATAACGATAGCTAGGTTGGGCCATACTTGCCGATAACCGATTAATCAACCGATAGTTTTTAAAATTGATACTGGATAAAAACAAACAACACTCCAAGTAAAACAGTGCTGAACTTTATTATAAAAATAATAAAACTGTATTGAACCATGAAAACATGCTAAATGAAATAAATATATAATATGAATAAATGTTGAAGTCAATAAAAGACATTCATTCAAACTGAAACAAAAAGTAATACTCTAAATAACAAATAAAACCAGTTACATTCAAAATGTAACTATTAAACTGTTATTTTTCAAGCCAACTTAATGAATAAAAAAGTAACAAAATTTGATCGGTATAATATTTGAGCAATACTATTGCACCTTGATCATTCATGTTAGTTTGATAGTGCATTAACTATGGTTAACAAATAAAAACATTAATTTAAAAATGTATTAGTAGCCTACATGTTAATTAACAAATAATGAACAATCCTTATACAGAAGTTATTAACCTTAGTTAATGTTACAAATGGAATTTTATTGTAAGTGTTATCGTTTCATATAAATCCAAACAGTCATGCTTAAATATCTACAATGCCAGAGCATTGAAATGACATAAATATTAAATGTATAGTCTCACACTTTTGCTTCTATTTTATAAACACTTGATGATTATCTAATCAAAATAACAAAACATGTATTAAAGTGATGACGAAAAAATTACCGAAATCTAATGATTTTCTGATTTGTTTATAATTATGTTTCTGTCGGCTGTAGTGTATGAACATATCAGTTTGCTATCTTACGTCTCTAGCTTTAAAAATGCAACTTCTCTGCATATTAAATGCATAAAAGTGACCAGCTGGATATAAACTAATGCAAATAGAGGTAACAATTGTGACATTAAACATTCGGGTCGGACTTACGTTTATTTTTGTCAGTTTTAACCGCTTGAGGTACTACTAATGTTAGCGTCCTCTCAGCCTCGAAGGCAAACAAACATACTGGTGTGCTGTTCTTTCTCTACTAATGCAGCATTTAGTCAACAAATTAATCACTTTATAATGATATGACAAAATGTAGTGTATACATAGGCTACCTTTTAGCTGTCGGTGCTTTAAACGCGCATCTGATGTCAGCGCTCTCCACGCAGCGTGTGCTCTCAGTGCAGCACGCAGCATCACGTGTCGAAATAAACAACACGAGGCATCAGCGATAGTTTTTATTACACCTCTAGAGGCCGCTCTTGTACTGCATGATGCCAGCAGACCCTTCTCAGCTCTCTCTTACTGTGTAATGAATGACAGCGCGCGCTTCTCAGCCGCTCCAGCAACGGACGCAACCAGGAAAAACTATCGGTATGTATTTTTGCCGATAACGATAGTTCCACCAATCAACTATCGGTGCCGATTAATCGGCAAAACCGATGAATCGGTCGACCTCTAGTTAGGTTGGGTTGGATTGGGTTGATTTTGGTTTGATTTGGTTGGGTTGGGTTAGGTTAGGTTGTGTTTCGTTTGGTTGGGCTAGGCTGACTTTGGTTTGATTTGGTTGGGTTTGGTTAGGTTGGGTTGTGGTTTGGTTGGGTTAGGTTGATTTTTATTTTTTGGGCTGGGCTGGTTTTGGTTTGATTCCGTTTGGTTTGGTTTGATTTGGTTAGGTCAGGTTAGGTTGGGTTGTGGTTTGGTATGACTTGGCTTGGCTGGGTTTGGTTATGTGTTTTGCTTTGCTTTGCTTCAATTTATTTTCTTCTTAACACACTATACACAACTCAAGCTCTGTAGGGGCCCTCAGTACCATTCAAAACCGCTGAAAACAGAAAAATCAATAAATTAAAAAAATGGGGAACACATCATATTTCAAGTGCTGAGCTTGTTTTGTCTGAAATAAAAAGCACTAGATAAGCTGACTCACTCCTTACTGCCCCAGAACATGTACGTCTCTCTTTGAAGTCTCATTTTCACCCACAGGTACCATTACAGGAGAATATGAAAGTGTCTGAGCATGAGTTTAAAACTTGGAAATATTACCACCCCACTTACTGAAGGCACACTCATGAGCCCAACAAACTGACAACACACCGACACAACTCTCAGTTCTCGCCAAACAGCTGAGCCGCATTTCCACAGGAGACACATAACAATCACTGTAGAAATGTTGCAGCTGATATATATGTCATATTACAGAGGGTGATGTTTTTGAAAAGAATCACACTGTTGTCACTTTTTATAAAAAGGACCATGATATTTAGTTATTTGGGATGGTAATAACATGGTTCTTTGGACTTCTAACACCATGTTTTTGTACCATGGTAATACCATCATATTATTTGAAGGTCATTGGAGTACCATGTAAGTACTACAATATATGGATGTTAATCATACATTGCAATGGTGTCTGGTATTTTCACTGTACTTTTTGTTGCAATTATAGCATCTCTTTGTGGCTTTGTTGATGTTTGTTTGTATTGATGGGTCGATTCTTTTATCCGTGTTGAGGACAAGAGAAATACTCTGATGAAAAATAAGTTAATCTAAGATTTAATCAATGCACAAGATGACAGACATATTACGAGGCCTGATTATGGGCGTGCATTAATGGATTTTACAGTCGCCTGTTAATATCCCCTGTGACATGATAAGTGTATGAAATGTCTATTCCAAATGGGCTATATTTTTTCATTTGACACTCCAAATAAACAGTGGCACAAACCAACCACAGTGGGATAGTGTTCGTATAAGTAGATTACAGTAGTGGGTCAGCTTTATGTCCGGTAATGACTTTAAGTCATCATTTAGGTCCTTTTAGCATTTATTCCCCCAACACAAATACTAATAAGCATCTTGGAAATGATGAGTAGTGTGATCCATTGACTGTTGTAATGGAGATTTTGTTTAGCGATGGGATGAAATGACCCTGTGTTTGAGAGAAGGATGTGAAAAACCCAAGTCACGTTCAATTAAATCAGTCTAATTGAGGTAATAGGAGTTGCCTCTGAGGACAGACATACTATAATGGCACATTGTGGCGCCTACAGAAGGCCTTTCATCTCCATTTGAGCACAGCATCTATTTCTTTATCGTCTTGAATCTTCAGTGGGTTCCAGTTGTGTATCACCTACCGACCCTATCAGCGTCATATAAGGGTCACCAGTCCCAAGAGTTTTTGCACAGCCATATTATTTCTCATACTACTCTAATTTGTTATGGTTGGCTTTTTCTGTGTTGTTTTTTGGGTGTGTTTTACTGAAGGTAATTACCAACTTTTGTACGTAGTCAGGAACTGGACTGAGGTCACTATTATTGGAGGTTGCAAATATTTGGACAATTAATGTTTGAACAAATTGCCCACTTCCTTATATTTTCTTTACGGCACTTTTCCCGGACTACATTGGACAGGGATATAGTCCTTTAGATAAAAACGCAGAGCTGTATGTTTGTATATAGATTTTAAGATATTCCCCACAATTAGTGAGGAGAATGGAAAATACTTGTCTTTGTTTTTGTAGTAGTCTCACATAGCCGTGTTTTTGACGGTCAGCGTATAGTCCAGTCCACTTTACATCTTATTTTTAGCCTACTGTTTATTTCTCAGACAGAACAGAGAAAACTAAGATAGTTCTACACTTGACTATTTAGCTTAATTGCCACTAAATGCCTCAAATGAAAATTTCATGCCACTTTAAAAATGTAGCCAAAATCAGTGACTAGTTCTGGACTCTTAATTAGACTTTTTTTGAGATGCTCAGACTTGGGAGACCAGCTAAACATGCTGAAAACCAGCTTAAACCAACCAAGACCAGCAAACCAGCTTATTTAGCCTTTTTTTTCTTCTTCTTCCAGTTGACATGAATTAACACACTCTGACTTCAAGAAGTTTGAGGAAAAAAAAGAAGCCAAAAATCAGATTGAACCTGCTGTTTTTTCTGCTAGTGCTTGATGTTGTGTTCTGTTTGCATCAGACAAACTGAGGCTGAGACTTACGTTGTGTTATTAAAGTCACCATGAAATCAAAAATTTCCATTCTTATTTTTTCAGCAAAATATATTTAAAAAAAATGTATCTGCGCACATCTTTATTTATTTTTTAAATTCATGTTCCTGGTAATCTTGAATCAGAATAAGTTCCTCTTGCAGCATCTCTTCTCTTCTCTGATGATGAGGGCGGGGCTATAACCTGTCACTCACATGAGATCAGCCAATAGCAAACCACAACCATCCAATCAAGCACAATCAAGCCCCGCCCTACATTTGTTCTTGTTCCAGAAGCCGTTTAACTTGGAAATACATCGCAATAAGGAAAAACAGACTATTGCAACATCCATTTCATGCTTAATTTAACTATTGCGATCTTTGTGCGTAAATTCGACCCAATGCTAGAGGGGAAAGCTCCGCTTCTGTCACTAACTGTCATGTTACACCACTGTCAACTGCAAAACGTCCTGATTTCCTCTGGTTGTTCTGGAGGTCAAACACTGGTTCTCTCCACAGACGTGACCTTCAAGCCCTGCAGCAAGGCTTCGATAAGATCATGCTGGGCTCTGTTTGGATTTCATCCAACATACTTGATATCAACCATGAATGTGCGAGACTTTTGATTCATTAGCCGCTATAGGCAAATAAATAGAAGACCAACAAAGTGCAGTAAAACTATTTGCGCTACAAACCCAGTGTGTTTATATATACAATAATACATTACATAAATATGATAATATTAATACAAGTTTCAATTTCAAGCAGCATAACGCAGTGTTTATAGCTAAAACGTAAAAAAAAGGTGAATAGTTCACGTTTGGAAAAACGCAGTGCCTTGAGCTCCTCACAAGCTAGCAGTCTCTCAATGTGACCGACCTCCTGCATCTGCCAGGAACAATAATATAATGCACTGTCTGTCTAATGGCCAGCTTTGTAACCTCTGGCTTCCTGTAACTGCTGCACTGAGTGGCTTCTGGCCTTCACCCAAGCTCACGAACACACACAAACACACTTATTTTTAGTCGCCACATATCAGCAGACGCCCTAAGCACCCGAATGACAGCAGTGGATTCATCCCTTAAAGCTGATGGGGATCTTCGCCCATGGGTCGCCCATGAAATGACCTTCTCCCCCTGTGGTGGGCCGACACAGGAGTTTTTCACTGGAGCTTTTACATCTGGCAGGTGTACAGAACCGGACAATGGGCTTCTGGCATCCAGCCTCGGTTTCTGTGTCTTTCATTACTGCCGCTACCCGGCAAAGCGACACTTTGTGTTCGGTGCGAATGACTTTGTGACAGGAACCATTCTCTCCTGTCCACAAAACGCCTGGACCGGCTCTCATGGTCCAGTGTGACGCACGTCACCGCTCAAATTTATCTCTTATTGCTAATAAGCTCATTCTCAGGCGGCAGAAAGGAGAATTCACAGCTGAATAGAGACACTCCAGCACAGCTGCATTCATGTCACATGAACATTTCTCTACTCTAACTACTCAATGCATTTCTTTATCTTTCATTTAATTTTTTTATGGTTATGTGAGCAGCTTGTGTTAGGAAAGTTAACAAGGACGTCATGCACCTACTCGAGGGAACATCAGTAGCTGTCCTGACCAACTTTGTGCCCTAAACATAAGACAGGACAATAATTATTTATTTATTTTTTTACATTTATTTACTTATAATGCGTATAATAATTATTTAATGTTCAAATATACTTTAAATGTGCATGAAATGTCCATCTATATATACAGTATATATACACACACACATTCCATTTAAATAATATACAATTATCAATTAATTGTCATCATTCAACATTTTTTTGGGAGGTAAATAATATCGCAATGAAAATAGATCTAATATCCCTATTTGTTTTCCATTTTGAGGAAATACTGTTAATATTGCATTTATTTATTGTTCTGTTACATATTGTCATGTAAATATTGTCTTATTAATTTTCTGCATTTCAGTCCAGACTTTTCTATCATCATGCTTCAAATATCAGATATCAAGATTGAAAATCAGTGAGACGTATATACCTGTCAATTTGGAAATCTGACCCAAATTGATGCAATAATTCTTCATTTAGTGCCGTAGGTGACAAGGTTTGATTGAATATTCCGGATCAAATATAATTAGGATTTCTTCCAACCCAGCACAGAGATACGAAGGCAAACATCCAGCCGTTTCTGTCACTGCATTGGGCTGCAGATTGCTAAACCACAGACAATCGACTGTGTTTGGAGAGGCAATTGACTCATTTTCACCAGAATATGGTAACAGACCTGGCGCTGCTTTTTTAGAGGTTTGCTAATAAAATTTTCATGACCTCTACTCATTCTTTAACCTCTACAAGAATAAAAAGATACAGACAGGGGGAAATAGGACTCCAGTCATCCTCTTCAGACTCGCGGATGCGTGTGGTGGAGGGTGACGGTCTGAAAAGACTGAATGCATTTCCATATAAAGACGGAGAAGTGCTTATTTAGATGTGCTTGACATTTTGGTGAGAGGGGTAGGTTAAGGGTGAGACCACTGGAATATTAATATCCGTGGCTAACAAACCATTGCAGAATCTCGCCCCGTGTCTAGACACTCACTTGGCTTTGGAAATGATCCACAGTCAAGGGTTCGAAGGGAATTAATGTGTGGAATATATTCTGTTGCTGAACTTGATTGAGGAGATTTTTTGTTCTTTGGTCCCTTTTCCACTTGCATTGACATGCATTCTCAGACATAAAGGAGGCAATATCAGGAATGAGTGTAAATGTTGTCTTGACAATTAAATTTATTGTTTTAGACACTTCTTTTTTTTTTTTTCATGAACTCATAAATATCCCATGAATTATTCCAATCGATTACACTTCTTTCCTTTCTCTTCTAAAACCTCCCACTGTTAAAGTTGCTGCCTTAATTTTTCAAGTACTGTACAATCAACTCGAATGTCATTTCAACTTAAATTACATTCGACTGACTTACAAAATTAGTTGAATCTTTTATAACTTCTAAAAATTGAAAATTGAGTTGTTATAATGTTGTCATATAATTTTTTACACGTATATCTTCTCACCTATTTTCACTTTAGTTTTCTTTTTATTTGTATTAGGATTATTCACTTTGGGAATGTTGATAGATTATGTGAAAGCATTAGACCATATAACTTATTTTTTAATATTTTATCTGATAAATCATAAAACATTTATTTATTTATTTAAAATGCCATAAGTTTGATTATCTCCTGATTTAATGCGTGAGAGAAATGTTCTATTATGCGTCCATAAGTGTTATTGGATCTGACTTTAGAGACTCATTGAAAGGCAAGGTGTAAATTCAGTCCAGCTAAAGAATATTCGGATATGAAATGCATGTCAGTGCGGAGACGGCCTTTGTTTCCTATTAGGCATGACTAAACATTTCAATAATGGCAGCTGAAATGCTTTTTGTGGTCATCCTGTCAATATATTTGATGGGATATCCTGACTTCAATCCTGCCTCCATTATTTGACAAGACCTTATTGTTCTACATTTTTTGCAGAATTGTAAATGACATCTGCACATATCAGATGTGTCAAGAGGTTGAGAAATAGAAAGACAGAGAGATGTAAATTAGATAAGGATAGTGAAAGAAACAAATGAGCATCCACTCAACTCTTCCCTTATCCGATTAGCAGCAGACCTGAGTGGCCGAGCCCAGACTGATTGATGGAATATGAATAATCGATTACAGGCATCTTTTCAAAGGCACGCTCTGATGTCACGACTGCACCAGGGCCGTTCTCTCAGTCAACCTGATTTAAAACAGCAGCCATTATGGTCACTCTATTAGATTAGAGCAAGAGAGGGAGACCGAGACTGGGAGGTTTATGTGAGATGTAAGGTGGAACCATTGACACAGTGTTTTTTTCTCTTTTGCCCCACAGGAAGAAGAGGAAGACGAGGAGAGAACAGACAACGGGAAGAACGGAAGGATAGGACCGGTGGGACGGGCAGATTCCTGTGTGGAATCGGCTTCACTTGAGTAAGTCGTCACAGGAATTCGTGAAATTGATCCGCTGTGTGTCTTTCTTAGAACCTCCTTTGTGTATCAAAAAAAAAAAAAAAAGTCTTAAATGTCTTTTAAGAAATAGCTCACCCAAAAAGATAAAAAAATAAAATAAAATACTAATGAACACAAAATGTCCAGACTGCGCTTTTCTATGCAATGGAAATCTATTTACTATTGGCTGTCAAGCAACAATAAGTCCACACAATGCATATAGTACATTCAAAGTCATCTTAAAATTGAAAGAATTCTACATATTTCATATACTGTAACAGCTTAATATTAGACAACAAATTAACATATTTATAGGTTGATTAAAAAGTGTAAAAGTGAAACGACTTTTGAGAATTCAACCTGCTCAGCATAGCAACAGCTCAACCAATGGCATGAGTTTGGGGGCGGAGCTATCTTTTTTACTGACCAGTGGCAGATGGAGGGTGTGTTTAGGGTAAACTTGCTCAGAAACAATCAATATTTTTCCACTTATGTTTCTTATTCCTGCTCCTAAAACTACAGAAGTTATCCAGTCAAGTGCAGTGAGAGATTGTTCCTTTTCTTTTGTTGTTTGATTAACATTAAAAACATATAGCTGCAGGAATATTAGGCTACTGTCACTTTAAGAGTGAATGCATGGATCCGATATACTGATACACATGCATTTTACTTCTCAACTGTTTATATTTATTCAAGACATAACTGACTATGTTTACAAGGAAACTCGCCAATATGGACATTTTGACTTAATTGTGTTTGAATATGTCTGTTCAAGCACAAGAAGCATGGAAAAGTTCAATTCAGTAAAACTTTATTTCAAAGTTCAAATAGCTTTTAGTTTTAGTTCATTATAATAACCCTGACTTGTGTTCCAAAAGATATTTTTTTGGGTGAATTAGCCTTAATTTAGTCCACCGGAGGCAAGTTGAAGTGAGAACCCAATGCAATTTATTAACAAAACGTGATCAAACATAAAACAAAGGCATGACGAGACATGAAACTGGAAACAATCAATACTCGACCAACACACAGGGCAAAGATGAGGGCTTAAATACACAGACTAATTACAGGACAAGGAACACCTGTGAACAATGATCAGACGATTAACCAATGACAAGACACATGGCTGGATCACATGACAAACAGGGAATCACATGACAAGACACAGAAACATGACAATGACAAGAACAAGAAACAAAACCCAAACCGTGACACTTAAACTGTCTGGAAAAGAGTGCAGCACCTTGTCAGTGTTGTTGTCCTCTCCTTATCCCATGTATTCTTGCCATATGTTTTTCCTCTCACAGGTGTAGTGTTCTCCATGACTTTTAAAATCCCAGACCTAGCCCACTGCAGGCCTCAATCTGATCCTAATCACTTAATTGAAGTGTCTGTTTGGTTCCTCCATCGACCCGTGTGTCTTAATGGCCCCTGGCGTTATAGATGGACTCATACTGGGCTGGATCTAAACTAGCGTTAGCTTCCAGCGCAGCGGCTCAAAGCGACTCATAGCCGCTCTGTCATCTTCCAAACTTTTTATGTATTGCCTTTTCTTTGTTTACTACTTTTCTTCTGTTTTGTTTCTCCTCACATTCCCCTCATTTTTCATTGTCCCCAGTGAAATGTTAAAGCCGGTTGAGGTGTCCAATGGCGGCGGGCCCCTAGGAATCCACGTGGTGCCTTTCAGTGCCAGAGATAGAAGGTAAAGCTCTACAAAAGTACATTGTCTACCATGAATTTGTTTTATTCTTGCCAACTCGTTCCATACACCATATTTTTTTAATCTTTTACACCCTTTATGAGCATTTCTTTGCAGTTTTGTTCTTAATAATCCAGTTGTGTCCTCTGCATCCTTCATCTTTCTTTCATACCTTGACAAGTTTCCCTCAAGGTGTCTATGCGGACGTTGACGATTATTCCCCAGCATGTACAGTAACATCCATTCAAGATAGTTTTTCTTCATTCCTCAAGGACGTATTGACAGTATGGCACTCTCTCGAGTGGGTCTGTGGGACTTTCTATACCTAGTGAATGTTCTCCAGTTGAATAATGAAAGCAAAGCTACGTGGAATGGGACACTGCTAAACAAGGACAAAGGGGACACGGGGCATGGCGCTGAATAAATTAGGTAACTTTATTGCTATAGGAAAACCTCAATCCGGCCAACTCAATTCATCTAATCTGCTTCACCCAATCTGACTAAAAGCTCATCCATATTATGGGTCGTTCACAACATCCAAGGTCAGCTGTTGTAAGAATCACCAAATGAAAAAAGGAAGGTGCAAATTAATGAAAAAAGTGTTCAAACGCTGTAGATGACGACTATAAGGGGATTTTCTGAGAGCTTTTTATCAGCTATAAAAACGCACAACCTTTTCAGACCTAATTTGATGCTGGTATATAAAATGAATGTCAAGCCAAAAAAATAAAATAATAATATGATGAGTTTCAGTATTGGATTCATGGTAAAGGGATAGATTTAATAATAATAATAATAATAATAATAATAATGATAACAATTACCACAATTATCATCATAAAAAAATTTAAATAATAATAATTGCCCAAGAACTAATATTCAGAACTTAGTTTAATTATTGATATGCTTGACATAATAATACCTGCAATGGACATATTACATTTTTTATTTAATTTAATTTAATTTCATATTTAATTTAATTTAATTTAAAAAAAATTATATGATTTCATTGTATTACTTTATTTTATTTTATTATTTTATTTTATTAAATTTTTAATTTAATAAAAAAAAATATGATTTCATTTTATTACTTTATTTTATGTTATTATTTTATTTTTTTCATTTTTCATTTAATAAAAAAATTATTTTATTCATTTTATAGTAGGCTGTGAAATAAAGCTTGAAATCTATTGTGACTGCACCTTAAGAATTGAAACATTCTTATATTACAGTGACAATGCCACTCTTTTTTGTTAAATTCGCACTTATTAGTATGCATCTTTTAATACATAAGCATCTTTTTTCTTTTTTCTTTTTTGCTCACATTCAGTAGCAATCCGTCCTTGCCGTCATGTCCTTGTATAAATCTCCGTGTTGTAAATGGTCACAGACGTGATATTTTAGTTAATAACTAATCAGAACTGTCAATTATACTCACCCAATCACAATGGCACACTTCCACAGCGACACGTCTGTAATGACTTCATCAGCCTCTCGCCGTGTGATTGGTGCGAGGTGTTGAATGTTCACTCATTAGCATCTTGATCGAGGACACTGAGGTGACAGAGTGTGAACTTCTACAATGACCAGTGTCTTCTCTGTGCCAACAGCACGAGGCGTACGACACACACGCGGAGTCTTGCGGAAACATGACTCCAGTAACGAGATCTCATCACATGACCAGTGTTCACGGCAAACAAGTCAGGGTCTAATTGCTCGCCATAAATGGATCCTGATTGCATTGTTATTCAATTAAAGGCAGTGGAAAGAACAGGTGGTCTCCCTCTCGCTTAGTCTTCTGGGTCATCACTCAGCAGACAGGCGTCTCTGCTTATGCTAAAGCCATTTAAAAGTGGCAGTGGACTGTACAAGTCTGGTTTCACTCAATAGAACTAAAACTATCTTTTAGATGTAGGGCATATATGCTCCAAATTCTGTACATTTCTTTGATACAACATTGTCAAGTGCTCCAAACAGGACACTAAAGGAGATTATATTACATACGAAAGGTCCTTACTTTAATGGGAAAATGCATACTTCTGAGTAAATAGTCTGTCAGTATTGAGATATAATACTCTTGCATACTTTTAGGACTTTTATTTAGGATGGATAGAATGCAAATTGGACACAGCCTTAAAGGTCCCATGACATGCTACTTTTTGTAGGCTTTAATATAGGCCTTAGTGGTCCCTAGTACTGTAACTGAAATCTCTTTCCAAAAATGCAGCCTCGGTGCAGAATTATAGCCACTACAAGCCAGTCCCAGAATGAGCTTCCTTCAGACGGGCCGTTTCAGTGTCTGTAGCTTTAAATGCTAATGAGGAGGAGAAAGGCGGCGCAAGGTGGAGGGTGGGTGTGGCCTTGACCATCTTGCGCAACGGTACCATGCATGTTTACGTTGGATAAATTGCAATGGCACGAAGACACGCAGTCGTTCAAGCATTTCAGTTTGATCCAGAATCTGATCCAGATGGAAAAGCAACAGATGAAGAAGTTGCAACTCAGCGGCTCCAGCAGGACGTTTCCGAATGGTTAGTTTAAAATATTATGTCTGGATCATAGGTCTGGATACGGTACTTTATTCGGATGGTTTACAGTTATTATCATGTAGCTAACGCTAACCTACTGTTGCCTTTTCATGAGAGATCTGTAACGTCTGTAATTTATCTTATTACAATTACATCAAGCTCTGCGATCTTGAAATGCGGATATAGCGCGCGCCATATAACTTAACCAACAGGAAAACGGTTATCCAAATAACAAGTGTACAACACTCGCGTTACAGTGTGTGTATTCACACACATACTTGATGCTGTCTACCTTTACATTAGCGCAAGTAACTGCATAGCTAATGTTACAGCCACATTCTACGTGTGAACAAGCTAGGTAACCATAAACAGTAAAGCAACACACTTATATATCATTAGTTGACTTACTTGTCCGAGGTGTGTAGCTGAGCCAAAGAGAGTTGGTACTGATCCAGACTTTAGTTTCAGACGTTCAGCAAGCCCAGCTCTGTATTGACCCTTCGGTGTTCATTTGTACATCCAATTATTGAGCAATTATTATGCTTCGCTCGCTCAAAAGCCATGATATCTCTCGTGGACAAACTAAAATCGCGCGTGCGCGTTCCTACTTCCTAGCTCATTTTCTCATGGGCGGAAAATATTCTCTGGGCGGGCAAAGCAGAGAAAGGGGAGGTAACATTTCTCCTTATAACGTCATAAGGAGGAGATTCAAGATCAGCCCGGTTGAGCTTCCAATTTCTCAAAGGCAGAGAAAGATAGCAAAAGCTCGATTTACACCGATTAAAATTTCTAGAAACTTGGGGACCATATACAGGCTAGGGGAACTCATATTAATGTTAAAAAACCTCAGAAAGTGAAAATTTCATGTCATGGGACCTTTAAGGTATGGACACACTAAGTGCTCCATTGGCTTCCATTTATACATATGCAAATGCCAAAGAGAAGAAAAGCAAGGATAGAATATTCACCTTTTGCTCTGTACAAAAAAAACAAACAAAAAAAAAAAAAAATCACCAAAATATCACAGATAGCATAGATATACTGTATAGTAATATGTTTTAATTGGGAATGAGTCAATATAACATTTCTGGCCAATATTATGACTGATAACTGATAAATGACCGTTAAAATCACCATTTTGTCAAAAAAAAAAAAAAAAACCAAAAAAATTGTTTTCCTTTTAAGTGCTACAAGTGAGTTTAAGCATTGCAACATTATATTGTATGAAGTATGAAGAACTGATATTCATTTGGAGATTTGTTTTAATGTTACGGCTGTAAACCCATAAATGGCTGAAATTAAAACACTCTTTTGTCTAAAAAAATAAAACAAATGCTACACTTAAACAAAAGTCAATATATATTTAAAATGCAAGTGAATTTTTGCATCACAACAATATAAAGTATAAAATACATATGCATTTTAAGATTTGCAAAAAAATACATTAGTATTATTATATTATTAACATTTTAAAAGTTTAACTTTAAGTGAGCGCTGGATGGCAGATGTAATCTATAAATTAAGGGCAATGCTAATGCACAGTTAAACTAATGTACACTTACAGATACATGCATTTCTAGTTATAGGATAATGAATGCATTAATGTTTTTCATTTACAGCATATCCTGTCGGCCATGTTTGTTGCGTGTTTTGAGGTAATTTTCCATGCTTGAAGTTTAGCGTGACGCACCTCTCCTTCTTTAAGCTGATGAATAATGAGCCTCTACAGACTGAACATCAGTCCAGTGGGAGTTGAGCTGATCCTCGGCTTCTCCACAGCTGGTTTACATCCAGATTATGAAGACGAAGTGCAAGCTGTGTAATTACTTCACAAGACCACACCATAGACTCCGCACAGCCAAGATCTCCACTGAGACTAATCACATCTTTCTAGTACACAGTTTGTTCCTTTAAAGGAGGGTTTGATCCATCCATCCATCCATCCATCCATCCATCCATCCATCCATCCATCCATCCATCCATCCATCCATCCATCCATCCATCCATCCATCCATCCATCCATCCATCCATCCATCCATCCATCCATCCATCCATCCATCCATCCATCCATCCATCCATCCATCCATCCATCCATCCATCTGTTTCTCCAGCTCATGCAATGAAAGTTTTTACGGCGTAATGTTTCCTTCTCCCACATCACTCATTCAGCTCAGGTTCTGCTGTCTGTGCATCCATAGGATCTATTCCCTGTCCTCTGCGATCGGCACACACACATTCATGCTTCCTAAACGTATTAATGTATTGTTTTAGTTTTAGTAAAAGTTTGGTGTTGAAGATTGCTGATGCAACAGACTCAGGCCTCGGGAAAGAGGAGAGAGTTCGTAAACTCTGTTTATTTCAAAATCTTCTCTGCACTTTTTTTTTTTTTTTTTTACTCATCCGATGTGACGGTGCGTTTCACATGATTATATCTCAGGGTTTGTAGATTAGGGAATCTGAAACCACCTCAGGTCTGAGAACCGGGCCAAAAAAATCCATATGGCCAAAGTGGGCTTTTGTTCAAAAAGTCTTTTTTTGATGTATTGAGTTGAAAGAGCCGCTAGGAACAGTAAACTTTTCAAAAGTTCAAGATCAATGGGATGTGTATTCTTTTTTACTGTTTTTTTTTTTTGTTTTACTTTTTTTCTTTGATAAATGTGACAGCTCCATCAAAAACATTTTTTTTATCCTTTTTGAATATGAACCTTTATCCTAATCTTGTCATGAAAGGATGCAGTGGACACACAGTTTTTGTTTTGTTTTTAATATAGAATTGTGGTTTTGTGACTTGCATGCATTTACCATATGACCTATGATTATAGATCATAGTTTGCACCCAAAAAATATTTATTTTCAATACAGTATGAAATTATTATTATTAATAATACTTTATTGTGATACTGTGCTGTAGTAACAGATATTTTAATAATAATATTTACTAATTAATAATCATTTATTTAAATATTGTGTAATTTAATAATCCTAATAATAATAATAAGGGTAACACTTTATTTTAGTGTCCTTGTTACACGTTAGTAATACTATAAATGATGCATAATTACATGCAACTAACCCTCAACCAAACCTAATCTCAACCCTATAGTAAGTACATGTAGATACTTAATATTACTCTACTTAAATGTATAATGACACTGTAACAAAGACACCTTATAGTAAAGTGTAACTAATAATAACAACACAAAGACACTGTTAATTTGTTATAATGTAAAGAAGGAACAGTATATGCACTTACATATACTTGCATTATACTTACCTCAGAATGTACTGTGTAATATAATCTGGGTTAAGCTTAGGTTCAGGGTTAGTACCTAGCTATTGTAATTACTGTAATAAATACATGTACATGGGGAACAGGACTGTCTACACAAGTAACAATGACTGAAGTAACTGGTAGTTTTGCTGAAGCTGTGGTTAACGTAGTAAATATTTGTAGCACTCTGAGCTACAGGGGTCTCCTGATTTCTCGAAATATCTTTAAAACAGCAAGTACAACTGACTGAATGATTGTAATTGCACTGAGTTCTCTGACAGTAATGTGTGCTGTGTCTGATCTGTGATGTGTGCTGTGACTGTTCCAGGACTCTGGGTTTGTTAGTGAAGAGGTTGGAGAGAGGCGGAAAGGCGGAGCGGGAATCTCTGTTCCAGGAGAACGACTGTATCGTCAGGATTAATAACGGAGACCTGCGCAACATCCGATTTGAACAGTAAGCCTCTCTCTGGAGGAGACGGAGAGAACGTCTTTACCTCTCGATTCTCTCACAGCTGCTGCTCTGCTTTATCCTTTCAACCTCTCTGTCCTTTTCACACTTTCATGAGCTTTCAGTCTTCCTCTGAGCTTTGAAAGTCTCCTCAGTCTGGCCGTCGACCTTCACAATGTTCTTTCATCTCCTCTCGCGCTAACTAAACAAAGACAAACATCTCTGTTCAAAGCTTGCAGAAGTTGTCAGTGGGATCAGTTGGAACAATAGAGGTCATTGAAAGGCTTATTATAAAATTTCCTTGATTTCCCTGATGTCTGATGCACTATAATACTGTTAAACTGTATGATACTGACTGATACTGTTACTTAAAAGTAACTCAAAAATCCCTCCTCAGTCCAAAATTTCTGTTTATTGAAATTAACCTGCAAAAACTTTCTCAAATTATTGAATATATGATATATTGAATGTATACACACGACTACACACATTCGGCATTGGAAAATAAAATAAAATAAAATAAAATAAAAACATTCAAACAGTAAATCAAAACTAATTTTTGAAAAAACTAAAAACTAATTAAAACTTTTTTTTTTAAATATATATTTTCATTTAATTTAAATATATATATATTTTTTTTTGTGTTGTTTTATTTATTTATCTATCTATCTAGGACCCATTGACAATATCAATTAGCTACTTTTGCACTGAAAGAAGAACTGTTGGTGATCATATGCAACAGTTTTGATTTGTTTTTGTACCGGGGAGAACGTTTTTACTTCTGAATTTAATAGTGGGCTTAATCACTTCACTAATAATTGTGCACCATATTTTACACACAATTTTAGCCGAATTCACAACAGCTTGCATGCACACTTTCTTTTTCTGTTTTACTTGGGACAGCAAACAAACACCCTAGCAACACCCTAGAGACTTGACTGGACTCTTTTCAACACCCTAACAACCACCTTGCTACACCCTAGCAACCAACTAGAAAGTAAAGTGCAAGAAAAAGTGCGCAAAAAAAGCACTACTCACAGCAGAAAATTTTAAAAATGCACTTTATTTTAAGGTGTCTGTGTAACAGTATAATTACAGTATATATTTACTGCTAGTACTGAGTAATATTAATTAACAACATGCACTTACAATAGGATTAGGGTTTTGAAGTAGGTTATAGTTGAACCTATAACTTCATGTACCAAACACACCATAAAATTAAGTTTTATTAAATGCAGTTGAATTATTGCTTTCCATCATCTCAGTGGCGTACAGTTTGCTGTATGGCAGATTATGATGAACAGATATGAATATTGCTTGTAGAAAAGAGGTCTTCCTTCCACATCTCTCATGACGAGCTTCTTTTGGCCCGCTCTTGGTGTCTCGGCCTGGTCCAGATGATCACGTGTGCATGAAGAGAGCAAACTCAACAGGAGAACACCCACTGAAAGAGGAGATCACTGGACAGGGTTCGACACAGGGCACTGAAAGAGGAGAGCACTGGACAGGGTTCGACAGGGCACTGAAAGAGGAGAGCACTGGACAGGGTTCGACACAGGGCACTGAAAGAGGAGAACACTGGACAGGGTTCGACAGGGCACTGAAAGAGGAGAGCACTGGACAGGGTTTGACAGGGCACTGAAAGAGGAGAACATTGGACAGGGTTCGACAGGGCACTGAAAGAGGAGAGCACTGGACAGGGTTCGACAGGGCACTGAAAGAGGAGAGCACTGGACAGGGTTTGACAGGGCACTGGAAGAGGAGAGCACTGGACAGGGTTTGACAGGGCACTGAAAGAGGAGAGCACTGGACAGGGTTCGACAGGGCACTGAAAGAGGAGAACACTGGACAGGGTTCGACAGGGCACTGAAAGAGGAGAGCACTGGACAGGGTTCGACAGGGCACTGAAAGAGGAGAGCACTGGACAGGGTTCGACAGGGCACTGAAAGAGGAGAGCACTGGACAGGGTTCGACAGGGCACTGAAAGAGGAGAGCACTGGACAGGGTTCGACAGGGCACTGAAAGAGGAGAACACTGGACAGGGTTTGACAGGGCACTGAAAGAGGAGAGCACTGGACAGGGTTCGACAGGGCACTGAAAGAGGAGAACACTGGACAGGGTTCGACACAGGGCACTGAAAGAGGAGAACACTGGACAGGGTTTGACAGGGCACTGAAAGAGGAGAGCACTGGACAGGGTTTGACAGGGCACTGAAAGAGGAGAGCACTGGACAGGGTTTGACAGGGCACTGAAAGAGGAGAACACTGGACAGGGTTCGACTGGGCACTGAAAGAGGAGAGCACTGGACAGGGTTCGACAGGGCACTGAAAGAGGAGAACACTGGACAGGGTTCGACACAGGGGACTGAAAGAGGAGAACACTGGACAGGGTTCGACAGGGCACTGAAAGAGGAGAGCACTGGACAGGGTTCGACAGGGCACTGAAAGAGGAGAGCACTGGACAGGGTTCGACAGGGCACTGAAAGAGGAGAGCACTGGACAGGGTTCGACAGGGCACTGAAAGAGGAGAACACTGGACAGGGTTTGACAGGGCACTGAAAGAGGAGGGCACTGGACAGGGTTCGACAGGGCACTGAAAGAGGAGAGCACTGGACAGGGTTCGACACAGGGCACTGAAAGAGGAGAGCACTGGACAGGGTTCGACAGGGCACTGAAAGAGGAGAGCACTGGACAGGGTTCGACACAGGGCACTGAAAGAGGAGAGCACTGGACAGGGTTCGACACAGGGCACTGAAAGAGGAGAACACTGGACAGGGTTCGACACAGGGCACTGAAAGAGGAGAACACTGGACAGGGTTTGACAGGGCACTGAAAGAGGAGAGCTCTGGACAGGGTTCGACAGGGCACTGAAAGAGGAGAGCACTGGACAGGGTTCGACACAGGGCACTGAAAGAGGAGAACACTGGACAGGGTTCGACAGGGCACTGAAAGAGGAGAACACTGGACAGGGTTCGACAGGGCACTGAAAGAGGAGAACACTGGACAGGGTTCGACAGGGCACTGAAAGAGGAGAGCACTGGACAGGGTTCGACAGGGCACTGAAAGAGGAGAGCACTGGACAGGGTTCGACAGGGCACTGAAAGAGGAGAGCACTGGACAGGGTTCGACAGGGCACTGAAAGAGGAGGGCACTGGACAGGGTTCGACAGGGCACTGAAAGAGGAGAGCACTGGACAGGGTTCGACACAGGGCACTGAAAGAGGAGAGCACTGGACAGGGTTCGACACAGGGCACTGAAAGAGGAGAACACTGGACAGGGTTCGACACAGGGCACTGAAAGAGGAGAGCACTGGACAGGGTTTGACAGGGCACTGAAAGAGGAGAGCACTGGACAGGGTTTGACAGGGCACTGAAAGAGGAGAGCACTGGACAGGGTTTGACAGGGCACTGAAAGAGGAGAGCACTGGACAGGGTTCGACAGGGCACTGAAAGAGGAGAGCACTGGACAGGGTTCGACACAGGGCACTGAAAGAGGAGAGCACTGGACAGGGTTTGACAGGGCACTGAAAGAGGAGAGCACTGGACAGGGTTCGACAGGGCACTGAAAGAGGGGAGCACTGGACAGGGTTCGACACAGGGCACTGAAAGAGGAGAGCACTGGACAGGGTTTGACAGGGCACTGAAAGAGGAGAACACTGGACAGGGTTTGACAGGGCACTGAAAGAGGAGAGCACTGGACAGGGTTCGACACAGGGCACTGAAAGAGGAGAACACTGGACAGGGTTTGACAGGGCACTGAAAGAGGAGAGCACTGGACAGGGTTCGACACAGGGCACTGAAAGAGGAGAACACTGGACAGGGTTCGACAGGGCACTGAAAGAGGAGAACACTGGACAGGGTTCGACAGGGCACTGAAAGAGGAGAGCACTGGACAGGGTTCGACAGGGCACTGAAAGAGGAGAACACTGGACAGGGTTCGACAGGGCACTGAAAGAGGAGAACACTGGACAGGGTTCGACAGGGCACTGAAAGAGGAGAGCACTGGACAGGGTTTGACACAGGGCACTGAAAGAGGAGAGCACTGGACAGGGTTCGACACAGGGCACTGAAAGAGGAGAGCACTGGACAGGGTTCGACAGGGCACTGAAAGAGGAGAGCACTGGACAGGGTTCGACAGGGCACTGAAAGAGGAGAGCACTGGACAGGGTTCGACAGGGCACTGAAAGAGGAGAGCACTGGACAGGGTTCGACAGGGCACTGAAAGAGGAGAGCACTGGACAGGGTTCGACACAGGGCACTGAAAGAGGAGAGCACTGGACAGGGTTCGACACAGGGCACTGAAAGAGGAGAACACTGGACAGGGTTCGACACAGGGCACTGAAAGAGGAGAGCACTGGACAGGGTTCGACAGGGCACTGAAAGAGGAGAACACTGGACAGGGTTCGACAGGGCACTGAAAGAGGAGAACACTGGACAGGGTTCGACAGGGCACTGAAAGAGGAGAGCACTGGACAGGGTTCGACACAGGGCACTGAAAGAGGAGAGCACTGGACAGGGTTCGACACAGGGCACTGAAAGAGGAGAACACCGGACAGGGTTCGACACAGGGCACTGAAAGAGGAGAGCACTGGACAGGGTTTGACAGGGCACTGAAAGAGGAGAGCACTGGACAGGGTTCGACAGGGCACTGAAAGAGGAGAACACTGGACAGGGTTCGACAGGGCACTGAAAGAGGAGAACACTGGACAGGGTTCGACAGGGCACTGAAAGAGGAGAACACTGGACAGGGTTCGACAGGGCACTGAAAGAGGAGAACACTGGACAGGGTTCGACACAGGGCACTGAAAGAGGAGAGCACTGGACAGGGTTCGACAGGGCACTGAAAGAGGAGAGCACTGGACAGGGTTTGACAGGGCACTGAAAGAGGAGAGCACTGGACAGGGTTCGACAAGGGCACTGAAAGAGGAGAACACTGGACAGGGTTCGACACAGGGCACTGAAAGAGGAGAGCACTGGACAGGGTTTGACAGGGCACTGAAAGAGGAGAGCACTGGACAGGGTTTGACAGGGCACTGAAAGAGGAGAGCACTGGACAGGGTTCGACAAGGGCACTGAAAGAGGAGAACACTGGACAGGGTTCGACACAGGGCACTGAAAGAGGAGAGCACTGGACAGGGTTCGACAGGGCACTGAAAGAGGAGAGCACTGGACAGGGTTTGACAGGGCACTGAAAGAGGAGAGCACTGGACAGGGTTCGACAAGGGCACTGAAAGAGGAGAACACTGGACAGGGTTCGACACAGGGCACTGAAAGAGGAGAGCACTGGACAGGGTTTGACAGGGCACTGAAAGAGGAGAGCACTGGACAGGGTTTGACAGGGCACTGAAAGAGGAGAGCACTGGACAGGGTTCGACAAGGGCACTGAAAGAGGAGAACACTGGACAGGGTTCGACAGGGCACTGAAAGAGGAGAACACTGGACAGGGTTCGACAGGGCACTGAAAGAGGAGGGCACTGGACAGGGTTTGACAGGGCACTGAAAGGGCACAGCTGCGGGATAATTCATAATCTAATCTAAAACTAATTTCTAATCATTCAGTCCGCTTACACAAACTCAACACCACCAGTTAATTTCCCCAGTGTCCCAAAGCATTATAATGTTTTAATTGCTTGGCTATATTTTTGCATGAGATCCAGTCAGGACCGTATATATCGTTGAAACCCAGCGGGGTCACTCAGTTCTCAAGGATTAAACACGACCTTCTGCGTTACATACACATCAGGTCGATAATGTGAGTGTAATACACGTTAAGATATTGCAGCCTTTTGTTCTTCGTACATTGCCATTCCCCAGGGCGTTCGACTCGTCGGTTCGATACGGTAGTCATCCGTAAACAAACTCGCGGTTTATGCTTCCGCGTACATGCACTTGTAAAGTCGATCCGCAAGAGACTAACGTTTTAATCTTCGCTGTCGCCGGTTCCTCTCACACATGAGCAGCCAGATGCTGGAATCACACACACATGAGCACTGAACAATATTCTCTTTATCTGGCTTTGTCTCTCTCTCTCTTGATTGTGCTCCATGTGGAGTTATAATTCATAACGATATTCTAATCTTATTGGATTGTTTGCATGGGTAAATATTTATCAGCGGTTGATCTAACTCAATGTAATGATGCGTTGATGGAGTCATTTATTATTCAATCAGACAGAGTGAGTTTGGTGATTAGCCGCGTGTCACAGCTCTGCTCGTCTGCTCACACACACACACACACACACACACACACACACACACACACACACACACACACACACACACACACACACACTGCTCGCTTTGGAGGCGGGTCGGGACACATTTGCATAAAAATAGATGGGCGTCCCTAAAGTGAGACGCTACTTGCTCTCTAGATGCAGAGATTGGTCTAATGAAGAGTTTATTGAGATGGAAATAACTTGCTGCGATGGTTCTTATGTTAAAGGAGTAAACAGAAACACACACGGCTGTTGAGCTCGTATTCCTCTGCTATTTCTTGTGCTTCTCGTTGAGTTTGAGTTTCCCGTGTCAAACAATCTATATGCAAAACAGTGAAATTAACCTGTGATGTCGATGTGCTCGTCTTATATATGTTTGGTGTAAGTAGCCTACACCAGAAAAAAAATTTTTTTAATCCCATTCGACGTTCTTTCTTCCAGTTGAACACAAGCTGTGCTTCTATATACGTATAATGGAAAGTAAATGGGCACTGGAGCTTCAAATTTCCAAAATCTGACCAAAAATGCAAAAGTGGTCTGTATGACTTGTGCACTGTATTTCAAGTCTTCTAGAGTCATGTAATTGCTTTATATGAAGAAAAGGCTGACATTTTAAATATTATTTGCTGACAATTATCCATAGCTTACCATTTTTGCTTGTAAAATATCAGATTTTCTATGCCAAGATTCAGAACTGTTCAACTGTCTGGGGTCCGAGTTTTTTTTTTTTTTTTTTTTTTTTTTTTTTTCATACGGCAAAGACGATCGAAAGTGACTGTAAAGACTTTTACATATTTGCAAAATATTCTTGTTGTATAACTTTTTATTCATCACAATATGAAGCATCACAACTGTTTTGATAATTATTTGATGATAATAACATGGATAATAATCATAAATGTTTCTTGAGCATCAAATCATCATATTAGAATGATTTGTGAAGGATCATGTGACACTGAAGACTGGAGTAATGATGCTGAAAATTCAGCTTTGATCACAGGAATAAATTACACTTTACTATATATTCACATAGAAAACTGCTATTTTAAATTGTAATAATATTTCACAATTTTACAGTTTTACTGTATTTCTAATAAAATCAATGCATCCTTGGTGAGCATTAAAAAAAATCTTACCAATCCCAAACTTTTGAACGGTACTGTATAAGTCATATAGCAGATGCACTAATTTCATGTCTCTTATGTTGCTTTTTTGAGTGATTTTTTTAAAATATTTTTTATTCCGGAGAACTATAATAACCTCATTGCAATTTAATATATCTTATAAAAAATAATATGCATCAGTTACTTATAAACCACTCCATCATAACATGATCTGTTATTTCTTTATTTCTTTGACTTATCCAGGTTATATCTGCCCGTGTCTTGTACGTCTGATCAGTTATTGTCCTCCATGTGCCACACTTATGAAAACAGATCCTGCTTTCCTGCCTCTAATACGTTTCCCTGCTTCCTCCCCAAGGCTTTGCGATTATGGAAATGGCAGATAATGTGAATTAACCTTGTTTCCAACTGTACTAGTACAATTAGCCAGCGATTAAGCAAGGCAACCTTTCGACCTCTCCATGTGCTCTGCTTTTAACAATCCCAGTACTTAGGATGAGCCTGTTCTGTAATCGACAAAGAGATACATCCTTACTGAGACGTGTGTGTGTGTGTGTGTGTGTGTGTGTGTGTTGTTCTCTTCCTCAGGGCCCAGAATTTGTTCAGACAGGCAATGCGTTCTCCATTCATCCTGTTCCATGTAGTTCCAGCGGTGAAGAAAGCCCAGTACGAGCTGCTGTCTCAGAATGAACTGGGCCTTCAGACTGGTTCTGGTAGTCTGTTGGGAGGAGGCGTGGACTACAGCCCACGGAGAATGTCCAAAGCGGATTCGACCCGGAGCTATCCCTCGTTAGCACACACAGCGAGCTCTTCCAGCATGAGCCCGACAGGCCCAGTCCAAACCTCCAGGCCCACCAGCGCCACTTCCTCCGTGGGATATTCCAAAAAGATCGGCCGCAAGTTCAACGTCCAGCTGAGGAAAGGTACGGTCATCACACACATCATTCATAGCGCTTCAAGGTAAACGGCCTTTCTTATGAGGAAATGTTCCTGGTTAATGGGAATATCCTGCTATGTCAGATGAAGGTCCAGATGGAATTAGAAGACCTTCAAATCTAAATGAATTTAAACGTGGGAAAACGGTTCTTATTGCTAGTAGAAAAAAAATTAACCAAAATATTTACTGTTGAAACAAGCACAGAGTGAAGCATAGAACTTAGAATTGTTAAGAATAGAATAGGATGTGTTCCAGTTTTGTGGAAATCTACAGATTTTCTGTGGTTGAAGGCTCTGTTCCTTCCATTTTGATCTTTTAGTATTTGTTCTAGGTTAGAATATCTACAAATTCCCTGAAACAAGATCAGTTTACTTGAGAAGAAGCACTGCATTATGAATTGTTTTGATAATACATGGGTGTCTTTTCTTACCCCTATCCATCCATCCATTATTCATCCATCCATCCATCCATCCATCCATCCATCCATCCATCCATCCATCCATCCATCCATCCCTCCATCCATCCATCCCTCCATCCATCCCTCCATCCATCCATCCCTCCATCCATCCATCCATCCATCCATCCATCCATCCATCCATCCATCCATCCATCCCTCCATCCATCCATCCATCCCTCCATCCATCCATCCCTCCATCCATCCATCCATCCATCCATCCATCCATCCATCCATCCATCCATCCCTCCATCCATCCATCCCTCCATCCATCCCTCCATCCATCCATCCCTCCATCCATCCATCCCTCCATCCATCCATCCATCCATCCCTCCATCCATCCATCCCTCCATCCTTCCCTCCATCCATCCATCCATCCATCCCTCCATCCATCCATCCATCCATCCATCCATCCCTCCATCCCTCCATCCCTCCATCCATCCCTCCATCCATCCATCCATCCCTCCATCCATCCATCCATCCATCCCTCCATCCATCCATCCATCCATCCATCCCTCCATCCCTCCATCCCTCCATCCATCCCTCCATCCATCCATCCATCCATCCATCCATCCCAGTTCAAAATACACTAATAATATACTCATATTAAATATACACTCTCTGAAAATAAATATTAATACCTTATTAAAAACATTTATATGCTTCAAGATTTTTTATTGGTAATTTCAACTAAAAAGAAGTTAAAAAAGAGAGAAACAAAATGTTAGTACTCTATATTTTTATTTTTGTATTATTTACATACTGTTATAGTATTTATTAATACTTTGAAATAGTTTTTATTTTTGTATTTTTAGTTTATTTTTGTCAGTTTTTGTGCCATGCTTATTAGTTTTTTTACATTTCTATTTTGCTTTCATTTTTTTTTATTTCAGTCTCAGTTTTAGTAATTTTAGTAATATTATTGTGTTTTAATCAATGTAAATTAATTTTAAATATATTTTTATACGAGCCATTGGCTTTAACAGGGATTTGATCCTCCATATCAGTTTCTAGTGTCTTCAGAAGACCTTACGCTCCACCAGATGTCAAGACAAGTTCTTCCACACCTGAGGTGGAAAACCCTTTCTACATCGACCTCGATTTGGCGTATTACACAGGCGTATTGTTCAAACAAACCTTTGAAACACATTTATAAACACGCGTCGCAATAAGTTTAAACTGGAATAATAGCCAAAGTCATTAATTGGATGCCAGTATCCAGATGCATATGCAAACCATACACTCCCCGGAGAAGTCTTTTCATCTTACTTATTGAAACGCCCTTAAAAAAAACAAAAAAACATGCGATATGTGTTTTTAATTTATTTATTTGCTTGTTTTCCTCTGAAGTTGCCTCTATTTTCTGCGGTTTTAATAGCTGATGATATCTGTGTGAACGGCGGTGTATCTTTTCTGCTGTAGTGCCTAGCATTGTGTAACTAATGCAGTTTAGTACTTCAAAGGACTCTATCTGCCATTGTCAGGAAGTGTGTATACACACTCACACACGGGTCCAAATCCCATTTGTTCTGCACGGCAGCTGCATCTCAGCATTTCACACCGCAGGAGAACTAGAAATGTCTATCAGAGATATGACAAACACACCCAAACAGACACAAACACACGCATACTTATGCATAAACCAAGACGCGCTCACTCACACACACACACACCTACGTCTGAGGAATATCTATTACTGCTTAGGCAGCAGCGCTTCTGATCTGTACTAGCGGCAGCTTTAGAAAAGAAAATTCTCGAACGTCAAGCCAGAAAACTTTCTCTTCCTCTGATGTTGTTTTCCCTCCTCTCTCTTTGTCACCATGTCCTCATTTTAGCGATGTCGTAATCACACGCTCCAGCTTGTTTAAATGAAAGAGCAAAACGAGCTTTCTTTGTCACCGGGCCTGTCGTATGCGCATCTATTAGGTTGGCGCAGCAGGAGAAGAGAGCGGTAAAGACACAATTAAATCCTGACAACAAATGGGCCGGGCTTCAGCGCAGTGTGAAACATCCAGTGTGTCGGGAGGCCAAGCCTTTGAAAAGGGAGTTTTTAGCTGGAGTTGTGAGCCTGTCGAATGTCGTTTGGGTGTTATTTAAGAGCATAGTGTGTGTGTGTGTGTGTGTGTGTGTGTGTGTCAAGGCTTTTTGGACTGTAATATTCGGGTTTAAAAGTTGTCTGACTGTCCTCACAGTATCGGGATGCATCCTAGTTAGCTTAGCCCTTGTGAAAAATAAGTACACTTTAACACATTTTATTGCAGAAATAAAATACTTTACATGAATGCGAACTGAATGTAATGTTTTTAGACACTTAATTGCCGAAAAATGTAAATGTATATTAAATACAGTTTATTAAGAGTGTTTCTGGAACCACTTGATTAGGACTTCAGTACATCTTTATATGTAATATCATAATTACTTCTATTGTTTATTGAAATAATGTTAAATTGTGCTGATAAGCATTTATCCTAAACTAAGACACACTTTAATGGAATTTCTATTGAAACTTGTAGGTCATGGATTTGAATGTATTTGTTTTGACAAAGTTGCAATTTGGTACATTTGAAATATATACATTTTCCAATGTAAAACTTAATTATAATCAAGCACTTTAGTGTGTTAGTCAATACATCAAAATATGTACTACTTTAAGGCACAACAAACGATTATTAAAACACAATGGTTTAAAATATAATTTAATAAAACTCAGTTTTTACATTATTACAACGTGCACTTTTTAAAAGTGTACTTATGTGTGTTAAGAAACATAGTCACTCTTTCAGACATTTAACAATGACTGATGGCTTCGGCCTAAACACGTCAAAAATTAATAGTCACAATCTCTTCTGTAGTGCAAGGGATTGTGGGTAATATCAGTTGGGAAAACATGCATAAATGTGAAAAAACTACAAAGACCGACGGTTAAGCAGAGAGGTTATGATAAAGGGGATAAATGTCATCCACATTATATTTAATCTAAAACAGCATTGTGAACTCATTAACTTTTAAATGCATCATTATGGAAACATGAGAAGAGTTCTCCGAATGAAAGACCAATGACTGGCAGATCAACTTGTGACTACATTTCTCTCCAAAATGGTGGGACATTAATTTTAATTGAATGTGGAGGATTTTAACTGTGACAAGATGATTGACAGGGCAGTTTAAACAGTGACAGGTTGCACGTAACTACCGGTAAGCGACATAGCATCAGATAAAGACGTGATTATGACGTAGTATGTCCCAAAGCTTGCATACTCTTCTGCTTTACACTCAAAAGTATGTACTTTTTCTTCTCAAAAGAGGACATGCTGTTAGTGCATAGCATAAGTAGGCGAATTGGGACTCAGCAAGTGACTTTTTTGGGGGGATTCTGGACACAACTTCTAATTTTGTGTACTATGTAGTGTGGATAGTATGTAACTGGAACACAGCCCTGAATCACAGGCTTCTCTGGAAAACACTTGCCTAAGAGCCCTGAAAGCAAACATGAACAACTCTGTCTACTATCTTCATCTTCTCCCCCTGCGATTGGAAGATAAAGAGCGAGAGAGAGAGGGGAAATGAACAAACACAGGGCATGGTGCCCGCTGGCTCGTCTGGCTCTGGTGTAGCAGATGTTGAACGCTGGAGCACTGGCACGAGTGCTGGACTGAGCTCGGGGACTGGCTTTGAGAAGGGCTTGTTATAGGCTAAATACAGCACGCTCTGTGGGAGCTTTCAACTCTTACCAGCACATGCCCTGACAAACACCAAAGGCTTGCTCTCGGCCCGGGACGTCACCTGGAAGCTGATATGTGGACAAAAACTCTCTGTTTTTTGGAAACATTGACCCTTGTAGAAGCTGTTTAATCTGTCGGAGCTCTACCGGATTGACTTCAGCACTTCTGCGCCAGCTGAGAGATTTATTTGCTCTGGGCACTTTACCACCACCAAATAAAAAACACTCAGAGATTTATGAAAAACAATGTTGTCTTTATATCACATTCAAGTTTTATTCAGTGACAGGTGCACTACTGGAATAAAATAATACATCTAATGTTGATTAAACTCAAAGTTCATTCTGCTAAAGGGACTGTAGTGATGAATGGCTCGCTCGAAATCTGTGTTTTTATAGGCATTTTTAAACGCATCAGTAAATATGAAATGTATTTGTGAAAATGTAAATTTTATGCGCACATCTCTCTTTTTTTTTTTTTTTTTATGCTGTTTTGAGGTATTTCCCCAGCATTTTTGCAACTTTTTCTCACTGTTTAAAACATGTTTTGTTCCTAGGTTACAGATTAACCAGGTTACCATAATTTATTAAAATATTTTTTAGTAATTTATTCTATACAGACTTCATAATGACAATTTTTTTTTTTTTTTTTTTTTAGAACTCTGCAAGGGCAAACAAATATCTTCAATGCCCTTTTATAATATTTTTTTATAATATTAATAATAATAATAATTATAATATATATATATGTATATATATATATATATATATATATATATATATATATATATATATATATATATATATATATATATATATATATATATATTTTAGGTTTCTTAAAAGGGGATGATCTTAAACAGTTACTTCTAAGATACATTTTCAGAATTTTCTCAACTAAGTTTATATTGTTTTAACAATATTCATATATTTGAATGGAAAATAAGACAAATATGATTTTTTTTTTCTCCGCCATGTGGATATGGGGTTTTGCTTTTCTCCCACATCAACTGCACTCATTTAAAGAGTCTTGCTCTTTCTTCCATTAGTACATTTGTCTTTTTTGTTATGATAATCTTAAAATAGTATTTTAAGAGGTCTAAGACCACACCGTCCTCTCTCATTTGTCTCTTCCTCCCTCTTTCTCTCTCAACCCCTGTTAAATTAATGGATTGCCAAGAACATTTTCCTAATTTTTTTCCTCAAGCTGTAATTTTCTGTCCTGCCTTACATTGGCCATATTTTAACCCTCCTTTTTTTTTTTATTGAAGATTCAAGACTTTGGCACAGTAAAATAGACAGCATTCTTTATTATCTTCCTCTCACATAATAAAAAAAAAACCCTGAATGGAGACCTAACCACGTCTGCGATTAATTAGTGTTGGGCTATTAGTGTTCCATCTCTGTAATTACTTGATTGTAAGCCGTTAACTACTGAATGTCCTAATGGCTGGGAGTTTGATTCTAGTAATTATCCTAAAGAAGGCATCAGGTGGCGTTTGATAGCCTTGCTGGACTGTTATTGACTCTGGCTTCGGTTCTCCCGGCTGTGGCCGTATGTCTTGGAACATTTAGCCCGGCACCATAACAAACATAAAACCATTTAGAGACCAGCACAGCCACTGACCCCAGACCAGTAACACATGGGCAGGCTTGTTTGAGAGTTTGAAGGAATATTCTGAGTTCAATCAAAGTTAAGTTCAATTAAATGCATTTGTGGATTAATGGTCGTTACACACACACACACACACACACACACACACACACACACACACACACACACACACACACACACACACACACACACACACACACACACAAACACACTCTGAAACACACACACACACACACACACACACACTCTGAAACACACTCTCATACACACACAAACACAAACACGCACACATACAAAATAAAATAAAATTTATATTTAAAGACAAAATTGCTCAAATCTGTGTGGAAAAATCTTTCGCCTCCATGCAAAATTCCCAATCATGCGGATTACTATTAAAATGGCTGGATTTCTCCCACGAAAACAACAGCTGCTTTTCCACTGTCGGGCCGAACAGTTCCAGTTATATTTCCACCAGAGTTTGGTTCGACACAATTACAAACCGTTCTCGGCCCGGAATTATCAGGGTAAGCCAACTTTATCCCGCGGTGTAAGCTTGTGTCCCACATTTCAATTATGTCTGTATTATTTTTTTCTTCCTTGAAATTACAATACCACAATAAGACATATAAGAAAAAAAAAAAAATGCAGTTGCTGTTTAAAAATGCATTAGTGCAGCTGACATGTTCTAGCTAGAGCGCGGGAAATAACCAACCAACGCTGTCGTAGAGAGGGATTTTTCCTCTGAAGACGACTGGACGGAGCAAAACTCGTTAAATATATCAACGTCAGCCAGGACGACTTCTAGACATGTACTGGATAAGAACTAGAGTTTTATACATTGAGTGGCCAAGGCGTTCACATCATGTCCTAATCACTATTCTAACTTTCACGTGATCGTAGAACTTAGTAATTACAACTTTAGCCTCATAATTTTCAGAAAGCTACGACTTGTACCATGTAACCACTGTCTCACTCGACCTCTGCAGATTCACATGCATTTTGAATGATCAAAAATGATGGCATTGACTGGCAACTTTTTTCAAAAACGCTGGCGAGGAAAGAGTTAAAGGTGACCCCACCTTAAAGGTATAGCGGAGGATCTTTCCAAATTTTAGATAAGACCCGCCCTCTCCACTTTTTGAAAAGTTTGATTGATTCACCAGAATGATTGACAATTAGGAGGACCAATAGTTTAGACTACCCACCAGGAAGTAAAACATCCTCCGCTATACCTTTAAGTGCCTCACTCTTTTCAATAAATAGAGGTCAAAATAAAGTTGTGGTTATTAATATTATGCTACAAGTGTTTTTGATTGAGCTTAACTCGCATTGATCCTGGAATATTCCATTTAACCTCTTGAAACATTTCCTTTTTTTTTTTTTTTTTTTGCCAACCATGAACATGACATATCCCAGTTATTATATGAGCGAGCGAGACAGTCCCGAGGGCTACAAATGTGTCTCCAGATAAAAATACGTGTGCCCTCCTCCGGCCTATCAGTCTCTCTATCTCCCCCACTGCCTTTTCTTTTACCATTACAGCCGTTGTTCAAATGATAAGGTCAACCTTACTGATCCCTCTGTGTCCTGACCATTACTCTTTTCTCTCCGCTTCTCCTACATCTGCCTATTCGTATTCATTTGGCACTCCCAAAAAGGTCATTTTGTGGACAGGGAGCAAATTGCTGTGCATACCCTGCGTCTGAGCCCCTAACTACATTTTCCAGGATTTAGTAACGTCTGTGGCAAGCTGTAAAGCTCAATTTGCCTGATGCATGTGCACATCAAGACCCTTCAAAGCCTGCGTTCGGAGGGAGTCGGCCCTCTTTTCAATAAGGAAAGGCAAATGCATGCATCCTGTAGGACCTGGCGTGACGACCCGAGCATGTAATGTTACTGTCCCGCTACATTTGTAAAGCGCGTGCCGCTGAAACACACGTGTCTAAATTTGAAATCACACTGCGGTTACGCCGTGCACCCAGATGGGTTCGAAACGTTTAATTATGGTGGCCTGTGTTGCCATATGCTTGGCTTTTGCCTGTGTAATTTGTATTTGTGCGCACAGGCGGTCATGGAACACACTTTTTTTTCTCTGTGCTGTTAACGGACTTAAAAATACCCCGTCGGATGGATTCAGATTAGTTATTAGATACAGTAGACTTGAGCAGGACTGCAATTTTACTGCGGCCGATGTGCAATCCAAGTGACGGTGTCAAATATAGAATTCACTAAACGTTTGCAACGCTTTAGCTCAACGCAAGGGCCAATGACTTATATAATGACTCATATATATTTATATTTTGTGTATATTTATGTGTGTGTGTGTGTGTGTGTGTAAGAAGACTCTTCTGCTCACCAAGGCTTCATTTTTTTTTATCAAATATTAATATAATTAGCATGTACAATTTTTATTTTATTTTTATATATAGTAAAGTGTAATTTATTCCTGTGATCAAAGCTGAATTCTCAGCATCATTACTCCAGTCTTCAGTGTCACATGATCCTTCACAAATCATTCTAATATGATGATTTGATGCTCAAGAAACATTTATGATTATTAAAAGTGTTTAAAACTAAGTGTTTTTGTGAAACCACAATTCACTGCTGCTCAAAAATGTGGGGTGTTTTTTTTTTATTTGATTTTATTCAGAAATTAATGCTTTTATTCATCAAGGATGCATTGAATTGATCAAAAGTGACAGTAAAGGCATTTATAATGTTACTAAAGATTTATATTTCAAATAAATGCTATTCTTTTGCACTTTCTATCCATAAAAAAATCCCGGAAAAAAAAAAATAATGATGGTTTTCACCAAAATATAACAACCCTTTCAAATGACTCAAATCAGCGTCCACTTTTAAAACTTTTTCACAGATCAAGCTTTGCTCACAGTATATTCTTTATTTAATAATGAACTTTTTATATTGATGTTGGTGTCGTATGGTTTTGAAAAATCTTTAAACAATTTTCAAGAAAAGTTTAAATGACTCTAAAAACATGTGGTGTAAAAAAAAAAAAAGCAACATTTTACAACTCAAACTAAACTAAAAATACAACAAAAATGCAGTCATCTTCTCAGTCTGTCGCCACTGTAACAGCATGTTTGGTCTACAGACAGACTCTTGAGTCTTACGTGTGTATTGTGTGTTATTTCTGCGCTGTAGGTCCGGAGGGCTTGGGTTTTAGCATCACCTCCAGAGACGTGCCCATCGGCAGTTCGGCCCCCATATATGTGAAGAATATCCTCCCCCGTGGAGCCGCCATCCAGGACGGCCGTCTGAAAGCTGGAGACCGGCTGCTAGAGGTGAGAAACACTGAAGCTGTGGAGCATCACATGACCTCTGACTTCCTCTTCCGCTTCCTCAACTTCCTGTACAGACATTTCACCATAATAGACCTTATGTGAAACAAGCGCGCAGGCATATTTAGTATATTGTATTTGAACTTCCGTTTTTTGCGGTCGCTCTGTATATTTCTATGGCATCGCTGTCGAGGAGTGATTATCTGGTGAAGTGGATTTACTTATTGTAGAGTAAACGAAAGTTATCATGAGCTTTGTAATATTTAAAGCAGATATCTTAACAAATGGCAGTAGACGAGCCGTTCATTCATAAATACGTAAGATTGCAGTGAAAATACAAACTGGAAGACAAAAGACAATGAGTGCTGAAAAGGGGCGGAGCTACATACGGCCTTATTGAGCTTTTCTTATATTAAAAAAAACAACAACAAACTCCTTCCGTTCCCCATGTCATACAGGAGTACCGACAACTCATTGTTTTCCAGAGGATTTCCTTCCTTAGTTCATTCTGCTTGGTCTATCGGAGACGAGATGTCTCATTGTTTTCCTCTCTCCCTCGTGAGATGCACTTTCCTTTTTAGTTTCGGAAAGTAAATAATGTTCATAAAAGAGAATGGACAAAAAGAACTATGCCTGATGGCTGATTTACAATGACAGCCAATCAACAATGGCCATTTCATTTAGAAATGGAGCAGAACACCTGCAGGCTCTCATGCCAGATGCGACCGTGGAGCCAGAACGTCATCCATTTGGCTTAACAAACCCTGATTCATCGCTTTAATGGAGTCGAGGCCTTTCAGAGAGCTGTCGGTTCACCCTGGGCCTTTATGTTGCCATAGAAATATGAGGACTATCTCCTGTTGTCATGGTCACAATAATGCGACTGCAATTAATTGAAATGTTTGATCAGATATAATTGCACAGAATGCGATTCATGTTTTATTTGTTGCTTTATTAAACACCCTTTCAAATGACTCGCATCAGCCGATGAGCAAAAAGTGCCACTTTTTCACAGGTCAACCTTAAATACTTTATTTCATGAATCTGATATTGAGAACATTATGCATTAAATAAACTTATATGAGACTTATATGTAAAAAAAACAAAAAAAAAACATATAATGGCGTGCTTTTTGAAACTGCATCCCAGGCATGATGCACTGTTCCCGATGCACTGATATTATATACACTTATAATATCCTTTGTAATATAATAATATATCGTTATAGTATCCTTTAGGATTTATTGTGTTTGGTTTAGTGCATATGGTTTACAACATGTATTTGAGAAATATACTGACGTAAAAAAATAATATTATTGTTAAGACAAATATTTATGTGTTTTGTGTGTGTGTGTGTGTGTGTGTGTAGGTGAATGGAGTGGATCTGAATGGGAAGACTCAGGAGGAGGTCGTGGCTCTGTTGCGCTCGACTCCCATGGGAGGCACTGTAGGTCTTCTCATCGTCAGACAAGAGGACGCTTTCCTGCCCCGCGAAGTGGTGAGTCACACACTCTCTCTCTCACACACACACCTAAAATGTGCAACCTTCTTAAAATGGCTTAACAATGGCCCCAGTAAAACGGTCTCTCGATATCACACAGAGTTCATATAGCACCATGAAATGGCCTCTTCAACTCCTTCCCTGCCTCGGGCCTATTTAGGTCACATGTGTGGCACAGAGGCAGCTGCCACCCGCCTTAACTCATTTTGAAGTCATTATTATTTCCATAATAGATAATTCAGGAGTGCAAATGAACTCCAGGCTGCCTTGACATTTGTATGCAGATTTTTTTCTTGGTCGACATTCCATAAAGATCTTCTTTATTGAGTCAGTGTGGAAGGTTCCCATTGGCTGTCTCAATGAACTGCTGTTTACAGCATCAGCAAAGTCCCTGCTTTGCACTTACAGGGTTCATATGCAGTATGATCAAGTATGGGATCTGGTTTTAGTAGTTTCCAGGTCTGGATAAGCATGGGATATTTTTGAGTTTCCAGACTACTGCCCCTATTCTGTTTTATAAAATGATACGTATCATATAAGTCAGTGCAGCCAGTGCAGTTTAGGGATTGTTTAACATGACTGAATTAATTCAAGGTGAATATTATGTGTTTGCTGTAAGTGAGTCTCTTCACTAAAGGGAGTTGGCAGTCATTTAAATCAAATTGTACTTTGCTGTTTGGTGTTCGTGAAACTTCAACCTGCAATTACAGTATCAAATGTCTCAGCGGTGAATAAATGCAGGTTTTTCTCATCTTGTAAGAGTGCGTATTCACTTGGAGAAAACCAATATAATGTCAAATAATGTTATATGGGTGAAAACTTTATGGTTGAGGACTTGGAAAAGAGTGATAATGGCTGATAATAAATTAATATACAATGCAAACATTGTAATTTTATTCTATCAAACCCTGCCATTATTTTGACAATAATATTTTAAAACTTATATTAAGAATTTACAATACTCAAAATGTATGCAGTGAGTGAAAGTGTAATCCTATATTAACTTCATCTAGGTTTGATGTGTTAGAATATTACATGCATGTTAACAATTGAATTGTAAAACTATTTATCAGATGTTAAAGGGATACTCCACTTTTTTTGGAAATAGGCTCATTTTACAACTCCCCCAGAGTTAAACAGTGGAGTCTTACCGTTTTCGAATCCATTCAGCCGATCTGACCAAAGAGTTTCGATATTTTTCCTATTTAAAACTTGACTCTTCTGTAGTTACATCGTGTACTAAGACCGACGGAAAATGTAAAGTTGCGATTTTCTAGGCTGATATGGCTAGGAACTATACTCTCATTCCTGCGTAATAATCAATAAACTTTGCTGCCGTACCATGAGTCCAGCAGGCGTAATGATATGACGCAGCGCCTGAAAATATTCCCCAGCTCGGTAACTTCCAACGTGACCGGGACTAAGTTTGTCTAACCTATTAGACCTATTTTCAGGCGTAGGTCTGTTTTAAATAGGAAAAATATCGAAACTCTTTGGTCATTTTTTTGAGAGACATGCTAATGGTCTTGTACGGTTCAATGATCTATGCTAAGCTATGCTAAAGTGGTACCGCCAGACCCGGAGATCGGCTGAATGGATTCGAAAACGGTAAAACTCAACTGTTTAACTCTGGGGGAGATGTAAAATTAGCCTATTTCCAAAAAAAAGTGGAGTATCCCTTTAAATATGGTCTGAAATGTGTAGGATAGTGATAGTTTGTAGGAATACTGCACTTAACTGCGTTGATTACTGGCAAATTGAAAATTAAACCCAAGTAAATGACTGCTTTTAGCTTGATTTCCTAAATTGATACTTTCTGAAATATGTCCAAAGACAGTTCATAATGCATCAAATTAGTGGTGTGTCATTTCATTTACAGAACTGCTGTGATACAACAACCAATGCAATAAAACTGGATGAAGTTCTGGATAAAACTGAACATGCTTTTAGTGACAATCACTGGGCATTTCACTTTGAATTGTTGCGAATCATGCAAGGAGCGTCATAATATCGCCACAGGAATGTCTTTGTCAACCAATGGAAGATTCCCAGCAAAGAGGGAACGTTCCCTGAACTTTGACTAACGTTCTGGCAAGGTTCTCTCTAAGTTATGAACAAACATTCTTCCAGAAAGGTTAATAGAATGTTCGTTCAAAGTTGTCTGGTCTTTAATAATGTTCTCAAATCATTAGCACAGCAATATTTATACATCGTTCGTGGAATTTTTGTCTGAAATGTTTTTTTAAATGTTCTTGTTTCAGAATGTTCAGAGAATGTTCCCATAATGTTTGCAAAATGATCAAATGGAATGTTCCCATAAGGTATTGATTTCTGGAGTGATTGAGAGTGGTTGGAGATGAGCTTTGACTTTCTTTCCTTTGGCTCAGGCAAGATTTGATTAAAGTCGCCATCATGAAGACACACTTTCACAAACTCTCCCACTCCACCTCGTTTCTCATCAACTCCCCCTTAAAATTTGGAGTTTAAGACATCCGAACGACAGGGGTGGGAAGAGAGAAAGAGAGGGAAGAGATAAACTGTTGGATGCTTCATTACTCTTATTGTCACATTAACATTCAGGAGGCTTTAGCTTCGCAACGCGCCTGGTTCAGGCATTAAAGGATCTCAATAATCCATACAAGTATGTTCATAAAAATCAGATTACAAAAGCATCGCTCCACCGCTGACAGTTATTGCAAATAAAGTGGAGAGAGAGAGGACAGCGGACGGTTATTGATGCTATTTTGTAGATGTGTGTGAGGGAGAGAGAGATAGAGGGAGAAAGAGAGAGAGAGAGCGTGATGGTTTTATATGATGATATGGGAAGGTTGTCATGTGAGCCAATCACAGTGTCGGACCATTAACGCATCATCGAGGAAGTTCTAAATCAAAAGACTGAGTGACATGCTCTGCCACAGTGACAGGTTACAGTCTAATAAATCAACACTGCCAAGTACTTAACTTACGCTTTTTGGTATTTAAAGACATGACACAATTAACCTCAAATTAGCATAATGACAATGTGAGAGAAAGTAATAGAGCGAAATTGGACATAGTTCTCTAACCCCTAACACACCGAGGGATCTTATTTATTTATTTATTTTCATTTATCTGCATGCATGCGATTAGCCTTCCAGACGTCGAGGGAATTGCAGACATTTTACGAAAGTGTGAGCGTCAAATGCGAGCTGGCAGAGGCAGTGACTTATTGATAGGGGCGTCAGCTTTAACCTTTGCTCACAGCCGAAGTCCAGTCCTGAGGGAACCGCAGAAAAATTAGCTTTGATGCCCCCGGCCGGCCCTCGCCCTTTAGAGAAAAAGAGAAAGAGAAGCGAGAGGCGGCGGCATGTTCAGTGAACTCCAAAGAGGAATCGATGAAGTGTTGTCCTTGGAGTCTTCTGCACTCTGGGCTGGTGTTAGTTGAGTGCAATTATAGGTCATGTGCCACTCAAAGTGTCATATACTCATGAGATTGCTGATCTTTAAACAACTGAGTTGTTGCTTTGTTTGCTGCTCCTGACAGGTAGATTGAGACTCGCTGACACTTTTGGGTCAGTCTTAAGGGCTGTTCACAACAAGAACAAGAACTATAAAGTTAACTATAACTGCATTGGTGGCCAAAAGTGATGCACGACCTAGGAAAATTGACTTATTCACCCTTCTTTGAAATATTATTAAAATTATTATTATTATTATTTTTTAACCATATTGCATAGTTGTGCTTGGAGTCAATTATTTTATTTTATGATAACACAATAAAACATGACTAAATGTGCCGACATAATTTTTGCCCATCCTGTCATACAAATAAATTATCAACACATAAAAGAACCAACAAAATATATATTAAATTTTTTGATGGTTTAAATGAACTGAATAATAAAGAAACAAATATCCCCTCCAGACATCACTTTTGGCCACTACTGTAGATTCTGATTACCTGTTCATGTTTTTATCATTTATCAGCTGAAAAAAATCATTCTAAAATGTGATTCCAACCATAATATTTTTCTGTGTCATTATAGTTATAGTTGTGCAATGCTATTGTTTTATAATGATTTAGAACTATATATTTATCATTATAGTTATTGTCCTTTGTGCGAACAGGCCTTTACTAAAGTCCTAATGGACAGTCTTTGTGTAAGGGGGTTTTCACAGAACCTTGGCCAAAGTGTGATTGTTCCCGGCACTCGGCATCGTCGGTCTGGTTTCACACAGTGTCTACACCGGACACTAGCCAATAGATCTCATTATAAACAGTGATTGTGTCCACATTAAATGCGTTATGACGAGTCACCGACAGCAAACCGATGCCTTAATTGCTCCGTTTCTGACGTATTGCTCACGTCTGCGCTACTGACACGAAGGAAAGTGGATTTATGGTCACTTTGGCGCATCAATACGGTGTCAGACTTTTGAATGCTGAAGTCAAACTCTATTGGAATAGACAAAGAATCAAAACCAAAAAATCAAGGTCTAGAGATCCATAAAAAAAAAAAAAAGATGTACTACTTGAAACTTGAGCTCTGTGTGTTTGGAACGATGTGTCAAAGTGTCAAGAGAGCAACAGTCAAACATGTCCATCTAGCATGTGTTTAAAAGCATCACAGTGGAATACACAAACGTGTTCTCTGTGATCGGCCCCTAAATCAGCCACTTACTCACTTCCATTTTGGTTATAATGCCGCCTTACACATAGGGCTTGACATTAACACCCACCAAATGTGTATTTCAGCAGTGGCGTGTAACACAGTCACTCCTACTAGCCACTTTGGCAGGTTGCATTTTACATGTGATATATACATTTTTCAATTGTAGTCTTTTAAAATGGCATCTGAAATAATAAACTAAGTGCAGTGTAGTGTTGTCAAAAATATAGATTTTTTGAAATGTCTAAATCGCTTCCAATACTCATAACCCTCAGTATTCATTTATTTTTCTTATTGTGCTTAAACAGTCAAACACACACAGGATAATGTCAAAATGCAAGTACAGTCAGTAATGTTTTAAGTGAACATAAACAGTTGAGAAAGAAAACGCATGTGTAACAGTATAATGGATCTGTGCGTCAGGTCTTAAAGATCAAAATAAGATAATATTAAAATATCAATATGGCAGTTTTTACCCATGGTATCAATGTCAAAATTGTGGCCAGTAAAAAATGCTGAGTGGCTAGTAACTTTGGAAAACCACTAAAAACAGAGGCTGGTGAGCAAAAAAGTTAATGTCAAGCCCTGATTACAAAGTAGCCGCCTATGAAGGCAGTCCGGCAGCTGACTCGGCTGTGGAACAGAGTTTAGTCTCACATAATAAGACTTTAGCCAGCATAAACTCAGTCTACATTGCAGCTTCAGGGCTCGCAAAATTTCAAAATCGCTGGTAGCCCTTCGGGCAGGCACTCTTCAGATTTTGGTAGCCCGAAATGAATTTTACTAGCCCAGATAAAAAGACAATTTTCAATGTAGAAAATTGGTTAGGAGTCAAAACAATGAATCAAAAACTTTTTCAAAACACAAAATATCAACAAATATGCATCTGGTTCTAACTGAACTGAAATGTGTGTCAAGTCAAGTCAAGTTTATTTGTATAGCGCTTTTCACAATACAGATTGCATCAAAGCAGCTTCACAGTATTAAATTAAAATAATACATTCCATACGTGTGTGACAAGTATGGAACATGAATCAGTCATGTCTGTGGCTCAGCCCCCAAGTCTAGTTTAGGGTCTAATACTCACTCATACTCAGTCAGGGGGGTTCGAGAAATTTTTTATTTCTCTGATCTACATATGTGCATTTTAAGATGTTTTGAAGGCCCAAAAAAAATGGATAACAATAGCTTTAAAACCATGTAAGTGGGCAGCTGATTATTTTTCTCTCCTCATCAGCATCACACTCCTATTCTCTTTGTCTTCCCCTCCTAAAGCTGAGCTTTGACTGATATAGGCTTTTCATTTGTGTCTGTCAGTGAAGTAAACATAGGGTCATCTAATATGTTGATTTATGAATCATTTTCTCAGACGCATTAATTTACTGAAAGCTACTAGGAAAGCTAGGTAGCCAAAGTTTATTAAATTCATTCACAGTATGTACACATTCATTATTGATCTTATTCCTAATACAGGGCCGTAGACAGGGCTTTATAATCAAAGAGGTCCTACATTTAAGGTTATTAGGGGGTTCAATTTTTTTTTTCTCTGATATGTCCATTTCAAGACATTTTAAGGCAAAAAAAAAAAAAGAATTAGCTTTAAAACAACGTCAGTGGGCAGTAGATTATTTGTCAATACCTGCTCTCACTTCTTATCCATCACTCTTTCTTTTTCTCTCAGTCTCCTCATCTTGCCCTGTCTCTTCCCCTCCTAAAGCTGAACTTTTTTAATTTACTGAAAGCTACAAATTGTATATTAATTCTCAACATGTACACATTCATTATTAATCTTGTGCCCAACATGAAAACGGCTTTGTTAATGCTCTGTTAATGTCCCCTCACAATGACAGCAAACTAATTATTAGTCACGTTACATAGGCCTATTTTCAGTTCAAAATGGCGAAATTCGACAAAAGTATATTCGTTTGTCTGATAATTTTTGTCATTCGTTTCACATTTATGACCTAATGAAATGTTTAGTTTAGCTACTTACATCTTATCTGGCACTTGACCGTAAACTGAAGCGAGTCGCTCTGCTCAAATTCGCGCTCAGAAGCTTCTGTGTATATAAAGCCCGCCTACTTTGATTTGATTGGTCATCTCAAATATTCTGACATTGACAGACCAATGAGACTCAGATGAACACACACACACACACACACACACACACCCTGTCCTCTGTTTCTGACGTGCGCTCTGCTCGGAGCCACTGCGGATTGAAGATGAAGAACGCGCTGAATCTGATTATAACAAGACTGAAGCGAACAGTATTTCAGATAGCCCGTCGGGCAGGCCGGTTATACATTTTGGTAGCCCGAATGGAAAACAATATAGCCCCGGGACGTCGGGCAGGCGATTTTGCGAGCCCTGAGCTTATTCCAATTCAATCACATAAGGCCCCTGATGAAATGGAGAAAGTATATTGGGGCCTTTAGATTTGCCCAGTTAGTTGACGTTTTTTTATGTCCGTTTGTTTCATTTGAAATGGGGCTCAACACGGTCATGTACGTCACAAACTTTGGCAAATCTTCCAACAAGTTGTTCTTTGGACGTGGGCCATTGAAGAAGTCTGTGAACTTGTAAACAGGGCTTTGTTTTCCGCTGTTCAATAAGAAACCTGTATACACAAACTCCCGGAAATTGTGCAAAGCTAATCAGATTGGATTTTGCAAGAGCTCCATTTTGTGTGCAACATGCATGAAATGGGCAGTGAACAGTCCATTGGCACTCCACAACAGTGACGTCCGACTCCTTGGCATCTTAACATTTGCATCAGGTTTATTTATTTCGGAATTGGAAGAGAGCCTTGAATATAAAACAATCATTTGTGTTTCAGAAAGGAAAAAAAAAAGGATGTCAGAGGAGCTGTGGATAGTCTGTGCGGTTGATGCTGAGGGAGCAAGACGGTGAAGGAAAAGGATAAATGATGAAAGTGGGAGTATCTGGGAGGAGAGGGAGGGAGAGCGAAACAGCAGGAGACGGATAGGCCAGAAGATGGAGAGAGAGGGAAAGAATGAGAGATGTGATAGGCATCTCAGGGAGCCATCAAAAACTCCACTGTGGAGAAAAGAAGGGGAAAAAAAGAGAACTGACAACAGCGGCGAGGGAGCAAACGTGTTTTGACAGACATTCTGCACTTGATGAAATCTTACCTTGCCACTTCGCTGAGACACACGAATACACTCCGAGACCTGACAAACACCCCGCTGCTGAATTATTCATGCCAGAAAACGCAATTATCCGGCACACTAATGTGGCCAGCGGCGTGAGAGCATTAAAACAACACAACACACACACAAGCAATTCCATCGTGTAAACATAAAGCCCACCGCGTTCTCCTGCCGGCTGTCTGGTCGGCGCTGGCCGCAGTTTAACGTTCCTTTTGATCTCCCAGCGTGCACTGCGGCGAGCGCTCAGACGTCACGTGTGTTTGCGACCGCTGCTAAGCCACAGTGATAAGCAGAGATTGTATATCACCACCAAAAATAAGTCATTGTGAAGTCTTCAACCACACCAGAGACAAGGAAACAAAGGAACCAAAGTAAATAGGAATTACCTCCAAAGCTTTAGGTAAAGATGAGGCGTGTTGATTGACACTAACATGTTCAGTCATGTAACTGGTAGCAATAAAGTGTTTTGACTGGGGATGGACACGAGTAATAAAAAAAAATATGGTTATGATGGCATTTTGGCCAGTGTTTTGTGGTCTGGTTTGGGACACAAACGCTGCAGTGTGACGGAATAAAAGCCTCAATTCACTTCACCGCTGCTCTGTCCATTCGATGCCGTCCATCAGTCAAGCTCTTACGTGGATAAAGCACTTCTTTGTCAGTTCCTAACCTTCACAAAACCCAGTCACAGTGATAACACCATATTCCCCTTTCTGTTGTGCATCATTTCTTCTTATTATTATTATTGAGTGTTCCACCTCCAGCATTGTGTTTTTAAAGTGTTGTATTAATGACATAATAGTCCAACTTTTTTCCTGGAGACTCGTGTGTTTAGTTTGATTCCGTTTGCTACTGTTAAGATATTTTTGAACACAAGAATGCACCCCACTAAGAAAAAACATTCAACTTCCTTAAATGAATTTGATTATGCTTCCTTTTTTTCTTCTTTTTTTTACATTTTCATCTTTCTTTAGTGTGTATTGTTGCTGTTTGAGCATGAGCTCAAAGCTCTGCAAAGTTACAAAGTCGCTCCAGCGGGAGCTATTCTCTATATCAGTGTCAGTGTTTCTGAACTCCCTGAAACTGTACTCATTGTAGTCTTGAGTTTTCTTCCAGGAACGAACATGTCACAATATTTCTCATAATATTAATTCATACACAGAATAAAGGGACGGGGCCTGGTTGAGTGAGTCAGTAGTGTGTTGAAACTGGCGGTTATGGTGAGGGGTGGGGCATTTCCCAAACACTCTCAGCTTGACCAATCACAACACACTGCCCCAGCCGACCAATCAGAGCGCATTGGGCTTTTCAGAAGGAGGGGCTTCATATAGACAGGGACTAAACAGAGCGTTACTGACAGACTGGGAGGAGACGAGCTGCAACATTGTCGAAGAAATTAAAAATAATGTGTTTTTTGAAAATTCAAGCATGAAAACCTGATAGAGGCCAAAAACTAAATTAAGACTTTGAAAAGGGGCATAATTGATCCCTTATAAGACTAAGTTGATTAGTCATTTAGGCAAGACACACCTGAACACAATGAACCAATAAAACAATAAGAATGTGACACAAGAGACTAGGGAAGCACATGATGGGAAGGGAATTACATGAGAAAACCAGGAACCTAGGCTGAATCCAAAATCGCCCCCTATACCCTCATATAGGGCATTATTCAAGGGGACATCCATTTGTAGTATGCAATAACGTGTGTACAGCCAGTGTACACTCAATGACTGTCCAAATTCACTCTCTCGATTTCATTCAGTCCTTCAAGTGATCAGTTTTAGTCGACAAATGTAGGGAATAGGGATTGAGGGTCTAAATGGAGATTTCTGATTCAGCCTTAGACTAAGCCAAATTACAAAAATAAAAGACATGAAGCATGAAAGTGAAAACAAAACTCAAAACCAGTTGTGACACACACCTGTAGTCTTGACCACAGGAAGCCTCCATTGAGCCTTTTGATTTTTTTCATGGTAATCTTGATAGATCAGAAGGAGATCTCTGAAGCAGTTTTGAGTTGGTTTGCTTGGAAAACTTGATGTCAAAGCTTGTTTTGCACTCTTGGAACTATTTTATATGCATTATTTTGGGACTCAACTTCCCAGAAAATAACCCTATGAATGACGATGAGCTTTTTGTTTTCATGTTCCAATAATGCACCCATCTGTAGTCAATTGCAACTCTCTCCAAGTTGGAGTAGATGCTCACGACTGTTGGCTTGTTCAATAACAGCAACTCGTCAATCCAATCCAAAATCTGGCAGAACGGTCCAGATGACAGGGTGTACGGGAACGTCGTTTCAGCTCGGCACAGAATAGTAATTAAACACTACATTAAATTCCTCTTCATGACCAGTTCAGACTTTTCACGGATCCATTAGAGGCTGAATCTGCCAAGCTAAGAGAATCTTAATTGCGCAATTAATTTGAACGCTGATGTCTACTGACAGTTGGATTTATGGTGTCTATTGAGGCCAGATCCAGACAAATGTGTGACAGGTTCTATTTTAATTCCGCTGATGAGTTGGCTTGATATCCCGCGAGGGACGCCCATTTTGCCAGTCATCTAAAAATCTGATGTGTTTTTCAGAACTTGTTTCAGAAAAATGCAAGTTATTGTTATCGACTTATTGTTGCTCATTTCCTGTTTTGTTCCAATTTCTCTCACTTCACTGAGGAACGTTTCTATTTTTAAATGTGGTTTGGAAGGATTTTGTGAATGCTAAATTGTTAGGAATCGACAACAACAATGCAACTTTTGTTTTCTCATATGGTCACAATTATTCTCAGCAGATAATATCGTCGTTTTTCAGAATCCCTTTGTACACTCACACTCTGTGTACTTGGTCTTTCCCAGTGCCAACAGAAAGGTCAAGCCACAACATTTATTTCCCCATTCAGCCATATTTGTTTTGAATCTGTTCACTGGATGTGGGAAACTTTAGTAACTCACAGGGGGAAGAAATCAATTCGGCATGTTACCTGGACGCTAGCGCAGTTGTTAAATGAGAGATTGCTGGATGTGTTGATGGGAATTGTTGAGGGAGCTCTTTTGTAAGCTCTGGAAAGTTGTAAGTATGTTTGTTCCTGCTCAACAAGTGCCTCTGATTGCCTGACAGCATGAGTGTGTTCACCATGGCATACTACCTACTGTTTTTAAAGGAAGTAGTATGCAGTATGGCAGTATGCATGCCATGCACATCTTCTGTATTTACAGTATGATACATCTAAGTGAAACGCACATTTTATGTTTTCAGAATCAGCATGTTAAGTGTAAGGGTTCACTCACACAGGACACATTTTTCTCAATTTTTTCAAGTAAAAATGTCTAAAATGGACATTTTCTTTACTGTTGCAGTGCATCTTTCTGTTTTTGGAGCTTCGCACCATGATTGTCAAGCTAAAAGAAGCTGAACTTTTAAAACATACATTTATAAAGTTAAATGTATGCAAGGAAGTGACATGACAATCACAATTCGGTATGCAAATACAGTAGGTCTAACCAATAAGACCAGTTATAATGTAGTGCGCGCATATTATGTTGTCATCATTGTCTACATTTTGAATGCTGAACATACTTTGAGATTTTTAGAATTTAATCTTAGATTTCTTACGCAAAAAGCAAATTTGTCCTTAATAAAGTTTAATTCTTAAAGTGCACTGCATTGCAATTGATTTTTATCTGTCTCAGTTTGGACGGAAGGCCAAAACGGAGCGAAAAAGATGCGTTTTCAAACAAAAACATCTTAGTGTGGACAAGGCCTCAAATGAAAGTTTTTGCAGGATATATGTTGTATCCACAGGTGTGTGCAGGTTTGCTGTGATTATAAGCCTGGTGTATGTGTTGATTGCACACGGGTGGTTTTCAGCTCTGATTGCTGACGAGCCGCACCAGAAACAAATGACACTCTAATGTGAGTTTTACCGGCAAAAGACTCAAAGCTGCGTGTGTCCAGATCTGTTGTGTTTCCATCCATTTGACTGTTTCCATAGCAACGGGCAGTCGAGGAAGTGAGCTTGGGCAGGAGGGCACAGGTTGATTAAGATAATAAGCCCCTTTCTTATTCAATGGGTGTGTCTCTGTGGTTTTGTCCCAAATTACAGCCGGTTTGTTTCATCTGTCAGAACCCTGACCGCATCCCATCTGTCTCCACCCCCCCAAAAACCCTCAGAGAGAATTAATAAGACGAAGACCAAACTGTCAGTGGAAGTCACAGTCTGATGGCCTCGTCTCTTTATCCAGGGCGGCGTGTTCTGTCTCTAAAAGAGCCTCTGATATAATTATCTGTCTGTCAAAGTTCTGTTATGGCTGTAAGCCTTCGTCTTAGTCACAGTGAGGTAATTCACCACAACTTCTGCTTACAAGGTGTAAAAGCGAGACCTGCGGTCCTGTCTCTGTCCTGGCAGCCATTAGCATGAGTGTTTCATCTGAGATGTCGTGACGGTAAAATGAGAACAGAGCCGCTCCGGAGCCAAGATCGCTATCAGGATCTATTTGTGACTTGGCAGTCTTTTGGGGAGTTTTTTAACAGCGACTGAATTATCACGTTCACTGGGACCTTGGCTCTCTCACACCTGCCTGGATAAATGCAGTACTGTAAGACCCTTAAATCACTGACTTATTATTCACTGAGGAAAAAGAAAAGTCTTTGAAAGTTCTGAACAAGGTCTGTATTGTATCTGAACTTATTTAGAATGATTTGGATAATCATTTTGGAAGACGCAAGAAAACTTACATACAAAAACCATTTGCTTCCTCATGCCATTATGTAGACCTACATGATAATGTAAGCCCATCTAAATCGGTCCAATGACGGCATCCAATAGAACGGGTGAAGATCTCTGCGCATTACTGTCTTTCCACGTGGCAAAGTAATTTACGTCCTTTTACTGACTCCATTTTATAAAGACCTCGAATAGTTTAGCAATACATTTGATTGTTCTATTTAACTCTTTACTTATATTTTACCCGTTCATATTAGGAAGCTATGTGGCTTTGAGGTCCTCACGCCTTGTGTTTAACGCGGGTCTCACGATCACATACTCACCAGCTTCAGTCACTAAACAGAGGTAATTGGCTATATACCTGAGATGGTCACATTCATGCTTACACAATCAAAGATACTTTGGTATAGCCCCTGTGGTTTTGCATACACTTGAATTTAAATTAACGTTTACTTCAGGTAGAGGTATGGCCACTACTACAGATATAAGCTGACCAGCATTACTTCTCTTATAATAGCTTTGGATTGGCCAATGGCCATGCCGTGGTTTCCCACTTACACTTATCTAAAGTACCATTAAATTAAAACCGAGGTAAGAAACACCCAGATTTAGACTGGTCTAGCAGCATTTGCTGTTCTAAACAGAAATTCACTTCTTGTCTTTGCAAAACCAAATACACTTGAATTAGTGCCATTATTATTAGGACACAATTATTACCTTTTGTTTTACTTCTTTGGGAATGAGACCTTGGTACCAGTCGCACTGAGACATTTCAAATGATACCAAACATGTATAATACTGTATGAAAATTATTGACATTAAACCATATAGTTTCTTGGGTGAATTTTGGTGATCTCAGAGAGAGAGAGAGAGAGAGAGAAGGAATGGGGGAAGAGGGAAAGAGATATAGATATAGATTAGGATGATTCTGAGGTGAGACTTGCATCTCAAATGGTGATGCTAACTTCACAAGAGAGAGTTCAAATTTTTATTTCATTTGTTTTCTCAGAGAGTTGCCCTCTCTTCCAGTTCTTCCAGTCTTACAGTAATAATATATCAGCATGTATCTCTGGGTGAAAATTAGACAAAATTATTGTAAATTAGAATCATTATTAAGTGGTGTGAGTCCTATGTTGGAACTAACAACAGGTTGAAAGAAGGTAAACATAATATCTGCATGGAGTTACATTGCTACAATAAATGAACCGAAATTCAAGCATGTTTCAAAGTCTGAAACTACAATCAGAAATCAAAGCTCATTCATATGTCTTGAAGGTATCAGCATAAACGCTGCTTTTGACACAGCAGGTCAGAAAACCTCCAAAGCGGCAAATGTGACATCCATTAACGGCTCATCCCCATCTCTTCTCCACCCAGAGCCCGTATGTGTTTTAGGATAGTCGAGCATCGGGAGACACTCTCTCTCTTAAAGCACAAACCCTGGCATCCCTACTGTGAAAATTACCCCAACCGTCTCCATTAGCCAGACTGGCACGCTTAAAGTTAAATTGCTTGTTCGAACCCCTTTTACTCCCCTGAAAATGTTCCCTTGTTTTTTTTCCCCCCCTTTCACTTCCCCCTCCCCCGTATGCCGTCCCCGTCACCAGCGCTTTTGTGGGTTGCATTTACAACATGCCAGTTTGCGGTGCTGAACCCCAAGCCAAGTACTCCCACAATTAAACCTAATATTGCAAAGTGCATTAGAAGACAATAGCATTCGGCGTGCATTTTTGTTTCACAAAACAGTTTTGAGCTGCCACCTGTTTTTGCTTAGCACTTTTTTCTCTCAGCTGTGACAGCAATTAGCCTAGCTGTTCATATGGAGCGTGTGCTGTTATAGCGCTGTACAGGCCTGATAAACAAGCCAGTTTAGAGCAGTTTTGGGACATGAGAGCTTGCTGAGAGCATGTGGTGAAGTCAAGCACAGTTAGGTCTCAAACACGCTGTTGTCCTTGTAGCAGAACGTGTTTATATATACAACAAAACACTGGTAGTGATCAAAAATAGGCTGATTATGGGACATAAAGTCTGCTGTAGGTGTATTGTCAGCTCATTACGAAAAAATCAAAGTGGTGTTGCTAACATTTTACAGTTTTTTCATTTGACCTTCTTCATTGGAAATTTGATTCCTTGTAAAAATGTATAAATAGGGTTTTTGGCTTCACCTCTCCAACTATTGGTGTCACCTTCACTTTAGGTGCTGACAGTTCTTTCGCTCCTCGCTTTGAGAGTCTCATCTAATCTCTTTTTCTCTCTCTTTCTCGGGTCTTTGGGTCTAATTGTACCTGAAAGTCTTGAATGTGCATTAGTCAGTGTTTAATATGCAGGCTTTATCAGAAGGTGGCGGGCCAAAGAAACAGTGGTGAAAAATTTCATGTTACTATACTTATCATGCACAGGCCTTCTTTGCAATTACATACTTGACTGATTTCTTTTAGCCTCTTAAATTCATTTCCAATGACCTTTATGTCATTGCCCCGTTTGGGCGAGAAAGTTTTAGCCTTGCTAATTGTTTTAAACCTTTGCTGCAGTTTGAAGCCAGAGAGCAACATTTATCTTTTATTCATTCCTTCCTTCCTTCTGTAATGTTGTTCATTCTTTTTTTTAGTTTCTTTGTTATTTGTTTTAATGGAGCCTCTAAAGGAAGGGAAAAAATGTATTCTTATATGAAAAATTAAAAATTATATGTCAATGCTTTTGAGAACAAATGTGTCAATGCTTTTGCATTATCTCGTTCTCCCGAGAAACTTTGCTTTCTTTCCGAGCGAACACAAAGAATCTTAGGGCAATGCAAACAAAAGAAAAAAGAAAAAGAAAAAGAACCCGCAAGAAAACGCCTCTCATTTGTTTGTGTTTTTTTTTTTGCTGTCTTCAGTTGTTGTTTATTGTTAATATGTTGAGTCCTGTTTTTTTTGTTTGTTTGTTCATTCAACTATTACATTTTTTTAAATTTTTTTTAGTTTGTTCTATATTTCTTGCTTTTATTTGTTTTTCTTCATAATTTTTTAGTTTTTAGTCTTTCTTTCTTTCTTTCTTTCTTTCTTTCTTTCTTTCTTACATTTTTTTGTTTGGTTTTTGTTTGGTCTTTCCTTTCGTTTAATTGTTTCTTTTTTGTTGTCTTCACTTAATTGTTTGTTCATCCTTTTGATTAATTGTTTATTTTGAATGTGTTTAGACTTTTGTTTTGGTTTGTATGTTTGTTTGTTTGTTTTTTCGTTCAATAACATACTTCTGTTAGTTGTTTTGAACGTGTTTTTGTTTTGTTTTTTCTTTTATTAGATCTTTTGTTTATTCTTTGTTTCTCACTTTCATTCATTTATTCAATTTTTTTCAGTTTTCCTTCGTTTCTCTCTCTTTTGTCTTTGTATGTCCATTTCTTTCTTTCTTTCTTTCTTTCTTTCTTTCTTTCTTTCTTTCTTTCTTTCTTTCTTTCTTTCTTTCTTTCTTTCTTTCTTTCTTTCTTTCTTTCTTTCTTTCTTTCTTTCTTTCTTTCTCTCTCTCATCAGTCCCTATGGAGTGAGAGTGAACGACAGACGTCTGCTCTTCTCTCTCTCTCTCTGTTCGTACCGTGTTCAGACGCTGTGTTATCTCTCATGGGCTCTTCTCTTCATTGTCTGTGCACTGACAGTATAATTCGAGCTCACTCTGGAAACAAAAGCATGTAATGAATGCACACCATCCAGTCTGCTTATGAATTAATTAATTACTCGCGAGCACAATGGGCCGGGTCGAGCTGCATGCTCCTTTATAACGCGAGGCATTTCCCTCTGCCAGTGTCTGAAAGAAATGTACAGTGTTGTGAAGGCTTGTGACAATGAACCAGCGGTTTGTAACACAATTTCAGACCTTCAAGCAAACTGTTGCATGTTATAAAACTTTGAGGTCAGAGACTGGCAACCTGTAGCACTGGCTTAAAGCTTCTTTCAGAATGACTGGGCATATTGAAGCTGAGATTTCAAAGGTGGTGTGCTTTACTGTTTAAAGGAGCTTAGCTTTTGCTCGAGATCGTAAGTCTCTCCAGGAGGATTATACTCGTTTTATTCAGTCCTGCTAATGCACACAGGACTATAACTGCGGCGCAAACAAACACGCTCGTAATAGTCGTTTGAACAAGAATATGCACCATTTGGTGATTTTGCTCATGCATATTTCACAACTGGTTCAAGTTGGTCACACGGATTCACCAAGTCATCACCAAGTTTTTGCTTGCAATATTTCACCATAATATCCCTAATGTGACCGCACCTTAAGTTTCAAGGTAATCATAATAGTTAAGTTGCCCCACACATTTATGCTATGCATTTATGATCTCCAGTCATGCAAACTGTTGAGGAAAGTTCAAAGTTGTGCTTTTGCTTTTCACAGACAGGTTCATTTGTTCATTCATTCATTCATTTGTTCGTTCATTTTAGGATTTGTTCAACAATGTCTTTTGTTTGTTCTTTATTACTTTGTTGGTTAGTCTTTTGTTCATTCTTTCTCACACTGATTTGTTTGTCTGTTCAGTTTATTCATTCCAAACTGTATTACACTTACACTCTTGCTTTGTGACGCCAAGTTTTGGTGGATTGACTTATTAATATGATCTTGGAACTTTCTCTCTTTCCTTTTGATTTATCACCACAAATTCTTAAGAGTACCATAGTGTTGTCATTTTGCCAAGGATTGTTACAGACAGAATGGCACCAAAATCTCTGACCTCTATAAATATAAGCCCATCTAAATATCTCGCCCAACAAAGTAAGGGAGTAACTGATGAGGCTCTGTGTCTTTACTACGGTTGGGGATTGTTTGAATTTTAACCATTACAATTCTGATTCTGCTTATCGATTCCGATTCTTGTCGATACCAAATTTTGATTCCAATTAGGTAAAAAAAGAAATCATTCACATTCATTCTAAGTTTTATTGCTAAACATTTCATTGCATACCATGAACAAAAATCAACTGGATAAAGAGCATTTATGCAAGGAACCTTTGCATATGGTTTAAAAATACCATAGCAAAAACAATTAGTCTAACTAATTTATATTTTAAGCATTATTTAAAGACAAGTAAACACTCAGTAAGAAAAAAAAAAGAAAAGAAAAAAGCAATCGCACAAATGAATACAACTGAACAAAGATACGTGTGATAAGGCTTGATATGGAAGTAAGAAGACGGTCGACTGACTGAGACTCGTGCTTTTATTCACTCAGAGAAATATAAACAAACAAAGTGCGCTTCCATAAGTCACATGATCCCAGCTTTATGAACATCACGAGTTCTCAGTCCGGTCTCTCTCCCGCATTTCATTTTTCAACTGTTCATAACCGACTTTGTTTATGAGGATATTTTGACATATTTTTGTGTGTATTTGTCTGTTCAAGTGTAAAAAGACGCAGAACTTGCACGTTTTGGATGTGTGTGCAGTACAGGAACAGTGTGTGGATCTTCTTGCGCTTGAATGGTTTAAAATCACATTAAAATGCACTCAAAGGAATCGATAAGAGGAATCTAATTTTTATTTTATTTTATAACAAGTATCCCATTCCTGGTCTTAAGTATCCAATTCACAGAATTGAAATGAATTTTGATTCCCAACCCTAGTCTTTACTGACAACTCTTGAAACTCCTTCGAGTGCGTACAATGTTTCTCGGTTGCCATGGAGCAGCTGACAAAAACAATGTTATCCGTCAGAGGCGAGAAGTGGCCTAAAACTCACAAAGATGATTCTCCATTCAAATACAGCAATGTTTCTATCCATAATGCATATCAGTGCTAGAGTGAGCCGGTGAGAGGCACTTCATTGTGTCAGTCTAAAAGACTGTTGTCCTCTCTGCGTACTTGTGCGTGATAGGAACTAAATGAGTGTGTGAAAATCACACGCGTGAAAACCGTGTTAGCACTGCATGTGTTCTTCCTGGAGCCTTCACCTGGTTGTTGCTTCTTAACCTGAGAGCTGCGATTGTCTGCTGAGAGCCACCTGGGTTGCCATGGCAACTGCTCGGGCACGGGATGATGGTGTGTGTGTGTGTGTGTGTGTGTGTGTGTGAGGTGTATTATGAAAGGAAGGAGAGATAGGGGCCTCACCTGAATGCTTGGCTGAATCTCTATAACTCATCTCCAGCTTCTTTGCTCTCGGCAGCTGGACTAAAGCCAAGCACCTGGCATTCTTCAACTGTGTGTGTGTGTGTGTGTGCTGAACCTTTCTTTAAACACATTACTTTTGCTTTTAATGTATACAAGTGCTACTGAGAGTGGATTTTTCCCCAATGAATCACTCTTTTAATGACTTCCCTGATGGAAAATTCTGGTTTTGGAATATGGTAGCAGATCCAAAGTGGTGTATTAGCTGTGACCAAGATGATCTACTAGGTTTAAACTAGGTCCACTTGTTCATAGACCAGTCAGAAACGATTGCAGTGTCCAAATGCACACTATTTGCTGCATAAAGCTTTGTATTTTCTAACAATGTAGTTCTGAAATAGCTTGTTCACTGATATGGAAGTGTATTTATATCATGGGTTTGAATCTGCACTGTAATTTTATGTTCCTGTGAACAACAGGAGATCGTCCACTTAATGGGTGTCAAGACAATTCTCCATAGAAACCACTGTAAACATCCTGTTTAATGAGTCATGTGATCCTGCTGTGTTAATCTCCTCACCTCTCATTTCAGCACTCTGTAATTCAACTGGAAAGCTATATTGTGTGTGTTTTTTGTGTTCATATTATATTCATTGTGTTGATCTTTAATTGCATGTTATTCATGCATCAGCTATGATTTTATATAGTGTAAAAAGTGTGTAATTTCTACAACACTTGCATCGCTAAATAGAACTGCAAAAATAGTAGGTATTCTTCAATCGTAAACACTTTCCCCATCTGTCATTGGTCGAAACAGACCCATAGCCCCGCCCTAAACTCGTGCCATAGGTTAAGTTGTTGCTATGTTGGGCTATGCCTACTTCAATGCTCAAAAAAAAGTATGCAAGCTGAGTAGTATGTCATAATTCACATTTTTCATAAAACGGTAGGTAAAACGTCCCCGGATGACCTACTTATTCCGGTGAGATTCTAAATTGTGCGTCCGATGGACACTTTACTATCCCATGAGGCCACGGGAGAGGCTTTATGTACAGTATGGTCAGAAACGACATAACCAACATCATAGGTCGCATAACAACGACAACATGGCGGATTGTAGTACGTCCGAATTTCATTCATACAACACACATTCATTCCATACAGATCATACTTTTTTAACAGTCGCAAAGTAAGTTTCAAACCGAATGTAGTATCTATGATACAGGAGGCGATTTCAGACACAGCAAAAGTGTGAATATACATATGTTGGTGGAGTTAACCAATGAGTTGCTTACTTACAGTTGCATATTAAACTAAGTGCAAATAGCGATAGATGTCATTTACACATGTGCAAATAGCAACTAGATTCTATTTGCATTTAGTAAAAATAGCAAATTTTCTTAGCGATAGCTGCTATTTACACAAAGATTATTTTCCTGTTATCACTGTAAAGCGGTTTTGAAACAATCTGTATTGTAAAAACCGCTATATAAATAAAGCTGACTTGACTTGAATATAAATAGCAATATATTCTATTTACACTATGCAAACATAAAAGTATTTTCTTTGCAATAAGAGTAAAGATAGTAGCATAGTAGTAAGATGCTATTTTTACTCATAAATAGTGGCAGATACTATTTGCACCTCGGTGTTGTTGTACCTTAAACAGTATGCAATAATAACATAGTGTAAATTATTATATTAATAGAATTATTAAATGGATGGCGCCCTAAGCCCTCACCTACCCATAACCCTACCCAATAAACACTTTATTATTAAAAACACATTAGACATTTCTTCTGTTGACAATCCAGCATCTTCCCTAATTTTGTCTGGTCCAATCAGGCGCCAGTGGGCGGAGTTAGTGTAAATAGCCTCTGCCAATAAGGCGGGCTCACTGTAAATAAAAAAAAACTCAGATTAAACTGGGGAAAGTATTTGAATATTGAAACAATAAATACATGTTTCATCCCTTCATTTATTAATATATTTTTATCAATATATTTTATGCCTTTCCTTTATCTCTTTAGAAAGAAGAACAATATGATTTAATATTGACTCCGGATGGAACGAGAGAGTTTTTGACCTTTGAAATCCCTCTCAATGACTCGGGCTCGGCAGGGTTAGGGGTCAGCGTCAAGGGCAACAGATCTAAAGAGAACCACGCTGACCTGGGCATATTCGTCAAGTCTATAATCACTGGAGGAGCCGCTTGCAAGGTGAGGAGCGTCTGCGGGGCACATCCTGATTTTGCCGAGTTAGATATTTTGTTGATCCTGGAACAATATTCCTGTCCGAAAATTTAATCATAACCATATCCCTAAACCTAATCCCACCCATAAAATCCCTAAACTCAGATGGTGAATAACACTGATGTAGAAGCACCTAACCCTGGCTATAAGCCTAAACTTGACATAAACTGTAAACTTCTCCCTCAAATCTGATTGGTTGATTGGAATGTTGATCCAGGAACACGTTGCACTTGTTGAAATCAGGTTCTGCCGGTGGTCTGATTGGCTACATGCGTTTTTTTCACATTCGATCTTCTTTCAAAGAAGAATGTCCTTGTGTGTGCAATCACAGGATGGGCGGCTGAGGGTAAATGACCAGCTGATAGCAGTCAATGGAGAGTCTCTACTGGAAAAGACCAATCAGGAAGCCATGGAGACGCTCCGCAAGTCCATGTCCATCGAGGGCAACAAGAGAGGCATGATTCAGCTGATCGTTGCCCGACGGCTCGCAGGGAGAGGAGAGGTACGTCACACACCATCTTTAGCATGAACAGGAACGTCCACTGTCTGTTTTTACATTGTGCTTTTTGGCTTTAAACTGTGCTATGTTTGCGTTGTCAACATGCCCTTGTGAAACAGAAGTGCGCTTCATTTTACTGGATGTGCAATTTTAGTGTTCTTCAAATCTTAAAAGTATATATTTACAACAACAACAACAAAACTGGACTTGCAGATAATATAATATAAATGAAATAAAACGCCACTTAAGTGCACATAAACAGTACACTTTCATGACTATGTTTCTTAATACACTTAAGTACACTTTTAAAAAGTGCACTTTGAATAGTGTACAATTAAACGTTTTACTTCAAAATACATTTTAAATCATTGTGTTTTAGCTGCATTTTAACTGTAGGGTGTTATTTGCTATTACATTTAAAGTTAATATATTTTTGATGTACGAAATTGCAACTTAATTTATTACAAATGTGTTTAAATACATGACATACAAGTTTCAGTAGAAATGACACTAAATTATATTTGAGTTGTTTGTCAGTACCTTCGGCAGTACACTTTAACCGTATTTCAAAGACAATAGAAGTAATTATGAAATTAAATATATAAAATGTGCTTAAATCCTACTTAAGTGGGTCAAAACATTCACTCTAAAGTTAAACTAAATGCATTTAATATAAACTTAAACTCAATTGCATTTTAATTGAAAAAGAATTTAAGTGTTTGAAAACTTTTTTTTTTTTACATTTAGTTTGCACGTAAGAATATTATTTGTTTATAAATACTATTTTTTTTATTTTTCATCCATTTTGTTTTACTAGGTAAAACTAATTACAAACAGAGCAGAACATTTGTGTTTGTCTGCTGAAGGACTTCTGCAATGAGAATGAGAAATGCATTTTACTATAAAAGCTCAATATAATTTAGTCCCAGTTATTCCAAAGATTTGTCCACTTCTGCCAGTAGGTGGCGCTGTCACAAAACCGCATGTGTGCGCTCAGGGCATTGTGGCGAAGATAGATAGAAAGTTTAATTTTGAGGAAAGCCTCAAAGCATTCCAAAGATTCCAGCTTTGCATCCTCTTAAACAAATGTGTGTTAAAACGTATGTGTTTTGATGTGTTGCATGTGATTGATGTGGTGTATTAAATAAAAGTTTTTATAATATCTGACCAACATGGCCCGGAGATTATCTGACCCAAATTTGGGGATGAAAGCAGAAGGATAAATTTGAAAAGTATGTTTTTGACAAAATTAAAAAATGGTGGAAAATCTAGTGCAGAATAAATTGAAACATTGAACTCTGTGTGACCTAAGAAACCAGAACAGAGTTTTGATGGCGCAAGAGGGACTTTCGCTAAAATCAGCAGTCAGGTACTACGGTATTTACCGCAGGGCTACCATAAACTATAATGCAGCATAAATAATAATAAATCAGTGGCTGGTCATTAAATGCTGATTATGAATATGAGTTTCTGCTGTTCTTCCTGCATTAAGATGAACGCTCAGAGTGACTGACAGTCAGAGTTGAGTCGTATGTGAACACAGAGAAGTTTGACTGCAGAAAAAGTGAATTAAAGTGAGTAGTTGTTATCAGACAGACACAGGAGACGGAGAGAGAGAGAGAGAGAGAGAGAGAGAGAGAGAGAGAGAGGAGAGAGAGAGAGAGAGAGAGAGGAGAGAGAGAGAGAGAGAGAGAGAGAGAGAGAGAGAGAGAGAGAGAGAGAGAGAGAGAGAGAGAGAGAGAGAGAGAGAGTGACACTGGGGGAGACAGAGAGAGAGAGAGAGAGAGAGAGAGAGAGAGAGAGAGAGAGAGGAGTGACACTGGGGTGTGAGCGCGGATTGCGATCGAAAGCAATTTGACCGCTGAAAAGCTCATGCTGATTTGTACTGATAACAGATGGCAGTATGAAATATCAAATATCAACTCCAAATGCCATCTTTTCCACCCCCCCCCCCCCTTTCCCCAATGCAATCCTTTGGATGTGTGTTTGTGTTTCTTTTCTCTCTCTCTCTCTTTCTTTTTTTTTTTTCTTTTTTGCCCTCACAGAGTCATAACATCAGAAAGTTTAATCTAACACTTATCTTTCTAAAGAATATTCGACAGACGCTTTGAAGCCGCAGCGTTCGGAGGAGATGAAACTCAGAGTGATGACTGCTTATGGAAATGAGATGATAGTGTGTGACCGCACTCACGGATGATTCCCAGAGGAAACCTTATCGCTCAGAACTTGCTCTTTCGTAGCTCAGGGGACTTAATGGAGTTCTCGTTTATGTTTCTTTTAAGTATCGATTTTTCTTACGATTTCTTTGGGAGAAATAAAATAGACAGTAACAAGGCAATCGTTGGCTTACAGTGCTAGTATAAAGCTGTACAATGAAAGTGGATACTATAACTCAGATCATTTGCTTTTGGAGATATTTGATGAGCAATGTTTGAACTCTAAAGGAGAGGCAGGAGACTCACTATCAGATCTTTTTGAACAATTCTTTAAAAGATTTATTAAAAGAACCATTCCACAAGAGTCAACTCGCTACTCACTGGTGTTTACGCTGTGAGTGAACACTGTAAAGACATTAACCCTTTGATTACAATGTTTCATAATCTACAGTGTCCCATAATCTACTGCTAAATTCAAATCAGTGACCCAAGAGCAACTAGATCAGGGCTTGTCATATTTCACAACCGTTCACAAGTGTTTTCAACCACATACTGTGTATTTTATTTTTCAGACATTTAAATACACATACACTAGCATTCAAAAGTTTTGGGTCGGTGAGATTTTAAAAAATGTTAAAAAAATTAACACCAAGTGCTGCACTTGAATACAACATTTTTGTTACAGTTTACAGAATTTGTACTGTATTTTTTACAGTTTACAGAATTGTTTCAGAATTGCGAGACATAATCTCGCAATTGTGAGATAAAAAAACGCAATTATCTTTTAAAATGTTTTACTCTGTGGCGGAAACATGCTTCCATATTTAATCAATCAATAATACAGTAAAAATAACAGCAATTACATTAGTAACATTAAAGACAAAGTTCCCCTGCATCTCATCTGGCAAGTGACAGAACAGAAGTTACTTAATTATACAATGAGGATGAGACTTGTGGCAGTTGATGTAGATTTTTCTTTATCATTTATTTCGTGGAATGTAAATATATTAAGCTTTTCAGGTCTGCTTAAAGTTACTGACACGAGTGATTAAAAAAATGAATGGGTGAATAAGAAAAACGCAAGCTTGATGTTTGATATTAAAAGAGCCGAAAGAGGCCAACTGCAATCTAACAACACTGTATTCACACATCTCACACACATTACATCTCAGAAGTCGATCAAAAAGTATTTTAGACATACAGTATATGACATAAGGAATAGAACTATTTGCTACCATCAGATAATTATGTAGGAACCGGGAAAACACGAGCATGAAACCAATGAATGCATGAACTTCCCAGTCTACAAAATGCCTTTTAACCTTTATATCGTGTCCTGAAGCAAAACTTAGGAGAATAATTTCAGTGCTCAATGCTCACCATAATGTCTTGAAACTTGTGAAGAAGAATGTCTTCTCTTGGGAATGTTTGTTTCGGTCTTCAGCTCCGGCTGGTTCGGCTCCTTCTGACACTTTTGCTCGTGCGTATGTACTTTTTTTTTTGGATGTAGGACTTGTTTAGCCAACACAGATTTTTCACTTTGACTTCGATTGACTGAGCACAACTCGGTGAATATACGTTTTTAATTTTAAGTGAAGACCTTAAAGGGGTGGTTGATTATGATTTCACTTTTCTAACTTTAGTTAGTGTGTAATGTTGCTGTTTGATCATAAACAACATCTGCAAAGTTACAACGCTCAAAGGTCAAAGCAAAGTGAGATATTTGCTTTTAAAGAAATGTTTTTTTAAGGACTACAACAAACGGCTGGTAGAGACTACACCACATTCCTCCCGGGTTAGTGACATCACCAACCCTAGAATTTACTTAAACCCCGCCCCCTGGAACACGATTTATAGATTGTCATGAAAGAATATGCTAATCAGTGACTAGAAGATAACTACACATAAGCTACATAAATTCATCAATTAACGATTCAGAAATGTCCTGTTGCTTCTACATGTTGTCACTTCTTCTTGAGTCTCTCCATCATTGTCTGACTCCGGTTTGAACATAACAAGGCTAACAGTTTTTGAAATGTTCAGTGCATGTGTGTGTGAGGTAAAAGGACACAAGCTGTTGAAGCTTCGCCCCCTGTGCCGGGAGCAGCAGCTCATTTGCATTTAAAGGAACAGACACAAAACGAGGCGTTTTTGCTCACCCTCAAAAAGTGACAATTTTAACATGCTATATAACAATATCTGTGGGGTATTTTGAGCTAAAACTTCACACACACTCTGGGGACATCAAAGACTTATTTTACATCTTGTGAAAAGGACATTATACCACCCCTTTAAGCTATGATCAGTGCAATGCAGCTTTTTATGTGGAGAATTATTTGGAAGTCATTAATTGAGCCAATTGTCAGTTTCCAAAATTTCAAAAAAAACATTTTTTTTTCCTTTGTGTTACTTTTTGTACCCAGTCAAAAAACAAAAAAATGATGTCTTTTGTCGTCATTCACGGACGTACACACAGAAACCCCCCGGAACACACAGCGGCCCACGGCAGACACACTGCTGAGCTCAGATCAGTCTTTATTAGTGTGTGTGTTGAGTTTCTGCTGGAGCTTTGAGCTCACGCTGAGATCCTGTCCCCTCACACACGTCCCATCCAAGGTCACCCGTCGCCTGCCGAAACGCCCCGGCTCTAGCTCTCTCTTATCTGTCTGTCAGATGAGGATGAGGAGGAGGATGAGGATGAGGATGGCTGCTTTCATCATTCTCATCAACTTTAAAGCATAGCCGGACCCCGCTGTGGTCCAACATACACTACAAATTGCTCTTTGATACGGCTTTCAGAGAGAGAGGGAAAGCTGAAATAATAAAATAGAGAGATGGAGAGAGTAGTGTAAGTGTAAAGAAGAGGAGAATGATGGGTAGAGAGAGTTTGCAGGAGTGTGTGTCGGGGACGACGGCTCTGCTCTCTGTGACAGACGGCAGTTTGCTATTGTCAGAGAGCAAATGCAGGAAAACAGAGGCCAGCATTAAAATGAATAAGATCCATCACTGTCTTGTTTAGAATTGTTTATGTTCCTATTTTGGGTCAAAACGGACCCAAATACATTAGGATAGTTTAGCATTGTTATTACTGTTAACTGTATCTGTAAAAAAAAAAAAAAATTGAATTGAAATAAGATCAAATATTAATGTTATATGAATAACTTAAACTTTAAAAAAAAAACTAGAAATAAAAATTAAACCTAATTCTAACAAACAAAAACATAAATAAATAACATACAGTGCAAAATTAATATTAACATGCCACTGTTGTTTATATATAGGTTAGGACCTCAGAAACATCTATATAATTGTAAAATGGAATTATACAAATATATTTATAAAAATGTATGTGCATACTACTATGTCCATATTATACATTTCAGTGTGTAAAACCATACTGCTAAATATTATGTGCAAACTCTAATGAGATGCGTCTGCATACGCAGCTGTTTTCTGATACATATGATGCAACTTATGATGGCAGCATCATGTGTCCGCCGACCTTTGGGAACAGCCGTTGAGTCTGCAGCTTTTACATTAGTAAAGTGTGTTCCTCTAACTGAAGACACTTGCTCTTTCGGCTCATAGAGGGATGTTCTGACATGGGGAGAATGACCTGATTTTGTCACAATTACAGTAGATTCAGAGTCTCAAACTGTAAATGAAGGGTTTAATAATCAGCCGCTGACTTGAGTGAAACTCTCTGGGGTTTCAAGCTGAGAATCTGGGATATCAGACTGCCTTTGGTAATTGAAGCAGAGATGTACTTCATAAGGGATCGTCTTGACCCAGATAATGATGTAATGTATTATTGGTCATTGCGTTTTCTTCTTCAGTTCAATAATTGAGGCTGAGCGATTCCAATCGATGGCTTTCCGTTTCTATTAATATAAGGTCATATGTTCTCAGGCAATTATAATTCTTGCAGTCATTTGAATTCAATTAATTTCTTAAGATACTTATCATTGTTTCTTGGCACTGAGTTTTCCCTTTACCCCGTTGTATTAAAACTATGGGACAAGTAAAGAAAAAAAAAAAAAAAAAACTTTTCAGTTTCAGTGTTTATTACATTTAATGCTTTTTATTACAAAATGTTTTGGTGTAAGTTATCAAAGTTCAACAGAGTGCTGGAAGACAGCCTCTGAGGATTGTGGGTAATTGCAAGCGTATGTTTTGCTCCTCATAAAGTTTGGCTTTTGAGCCTATCAGCACTGGATTATTAAAATGAGAAATTAATACATTTCCCCGAATCACGTGTGTCCAATTAGATTTCCACGCCTCTAGTGCGCTGCTAAACTGGCTTGTGACATCGAGGTGTCATTACGGTTCAATCGAGACGTGTTTGAGGCAGAAGTAGAAATTACCTTTGAATTTTCTGTACGTTTAGATGCTTTGGAGTCGAATGTTTAATGGGTTGACGATGTGTGTAAAAAAATATCAGTAGCCACTCTTCCACTGTCGGGCCTGAAGCTGAGAAGAGCTGTGGGCTTCACTAAAACACACCTCTCTGGAACACCGTCACACACACACATCATTTCACCAGCTAAAACACACCTCTCTGGAACACCATCACACACACACACATCATTTCACCAGCTAAAACACACCTCTCTGGAACACCGTCACACACACACATCATTTCACCAGCTAAAACACACCTCTCTGGAACACCGTCACACACACACACATCAGTTCACCAGCTAAAACACTCCTCTCTGGAACACCGTCACACACACATCATTTCACCAGCTAAAACACACCTCTCTGGAACACCATCACACACACACACATCATTTCACCAGCTAAAACACACCTCTCTGGAACACCGTCACACACACACATCATTTCACCAGCTAAAACACACCTCTCTGGAACACCGTCACACACACACACATCAGTTCACCAGCTAAAACACTCCTCTCTGGAACACCGTCACACACACATCATTTCACCAGCTAAAACACACCTCTCTGGAACACCATCACACACACACACATCAGTTCACCAGCTAAAACACACCTCTCTGGAACACCGTCACACACACACACATCATTTCACCAGCTAAAACACACCTCTCTGGAACACCGTCACACACACACATCATTTCACCAGCTAAAACACACCTCTCTGGAACACCGTCACACACACACACATCAGTTCACCAGCTAAAACACTCCTCTCTGGAACACCGTCACACACACATCATTTCACCAGCTAAAACACACCTCTCTGGAACACCATCACACACACACACATCAGTTCACCAGCTAAAACACACCTCTCTGGAACACCGTCACACACACACACACACATCAGTTCACCAGCTAAAACACCCCTCTCTGGAACACCGTCACACACACACACATCAGTTCACCAGCTAAAACACCCCTCTCTGGAACACCGTCACACACACACACATCAGTTCACCAGCTAAAACACACCTCTCTGGAACACCGTCACACACACACACACACATCAGTTCACCAGCTAAAACACCCCTCTCTGGAACACCGTCACACACACACACATCAGTTCACCAGCTAAAACACCCCTCTCTGGAACACCGTCACACACACACACATCAGTTCACCAACAAATGGAAGTTCTATCAGAAAACTAACCATAAAAAATCACTGAAAACTAGCGAGATCAGAAAACGAACATGATAAAAGCGGCATTTTTTTGGGCATTTTTGTTTTTTACATAAAGGTTTAAAACCCAAGCATTGCTGTTTTACCACAGTTTTACACTAATAAGTGATGCATTGATAATAATGAATTAATTTGTGTCAAGATTGCACATTAGTCACACAGAAATAAAGTGGTGTTTACCATTATTTCACAAAAGAAAGAAAGAGGACACACATACTTCAGCGGCGTCTGTTTCTGTTTATTATAGTCACATGTTTTCATCACATTTAGAAAGAACGATCATTTCTACACATTTTCCTCCATAAATACGACCTGAGGAGCTTTAGCACAACAGTCCCAATAGTTATATTTTCAGACAGAGAAACTTGCTTTATTTTATGACATCTACAGATCTAAATCTGAATATTAGACAGTCAGGTATAAAGATACAAGACATACTGACAAATATAAATAAAGACACGATTGTGATAGCCTATATGATCTGTCTGATTTCTTCAAGCAGTCGTATTTACCACGTTAACTATGGTAATGGTTAGAGCGCATAGTCTTTTTGCATCACATATACATATTTCTGCCTTATCCGGTGAACAGAATCAGAAACAGAAGGCGTTGAAACACTCGAGGTTTGACTGGCCCTGACACACACGACAGTGGAAACGAGCTTTTGAACTGAAACAAATTATTCATAGTATTAATGATTTTTTATATTGTGTCAAGAAAAGTAAAGTTTTCAATGTGAATTTTCATATAACACACACATCATCATCATCATCATCATCATCATCATACACATTGTCTGAAGAGCTGTAAGGCCCTCAGGTCCACTTTTTCATTCACAGTTTCTCTGATTTCTCTTTGTGGAAAAAATGTAATATCCTCAAAGTTATTCCACACAGCTGGGAATCCTTTAGGGAAGTAATAAATGCACACGCCGTCCTCGCTCAGAGATGCTCTGTTCTTTTAAAGTAATGCATTTGCATCAAGCCAAAAATGTCACTGTGGTTTGATGTTTTACAAAAGTACTATTTAACTGGGTCTCATTTCCTTCTACAGTACTTGTTCAGATTATTTGAACTTTGTAGATTTGTGTCAGAGGAGGTGTAATAACCTGGTAGATATTTGATGTAATCTGCTCTAAATGGCAAGAGGGAAAAACAGAATATAGCACCAAATCTAAACCTGTTTTACACTATTTGAACAAGAAGTGAGTAAACAAAGCATCAGCGCCAGTGCAACAACATGCTCACGTTGTGCTTTCAGTCTGACTGCAGTTCTGCTGCGTAACAGCGCTGTGACTCTGCGCTTCTTGCTGTGCTGCAAAAATACTACTTTTAAAGTCACCATGAAATCATAATTGACCATTCTTATTTTTTATGGAATATTCTAGTATTAATTATAAATTATTTATTTGTGCACATCATAATTCATATGCCTGGTAATCTTGAATCAGAATAAGTTCCTCTTGCAGCATATCTTACTCTTCTCTGATGATGAGGGCGGGGGCAACCTGTCACTCACATGAGATCAGCCAATAGCAAACCACAACCATCCAATCAATTCCCCACAGACAAAATCAAGCCCCGCCCACATTTTCACTCAGATATACGCTTTAAAAAAAAGCTGCCAGTGCATCAGACAAAATATACATGTATTAAAGATGCCATTATGCCAGTTTGAAAGTCTTTATATTTTATGCAGTGTTTCTTCTAAAGTAAATATCTATCTATCTATCTATCTATCTATCTATCTATCCATCCATCCATCCATCCATCCATCCATCCATCCATCCATCCATCCATCCATCCATCCATCCATCCATCCATCCATCCATCCATCCATCCATCCATCCATCCATCCATCCATCCATCCATCCATCCATCCATCCATCCATCCATCCATCCATCCATCCATCCATCCATCCATCCATCCATCCATCCATCCATCCATCCATCCATCCATCCATCCATCCATCCATCTAATATCTTGTTTCAATGTTTTTTTTTATATTTTAATAGAAAAAACAGTAAAAAGTTGGTATAAAACAGAAGTTGCATTCGTCTTTTCTTCTCTATTGTGACGTATATCAAAGTAAAACTGCTTCTCGAATGAGAAAAAAAAAAGAAGTGTAAATGTTTAGTGTTTTTTACTGGTTTTCCAGTAAAAATATCCATTTTAAAACACATTAAGTAGTCATTGTTTCTGTGTCAGTGCTGTAACTCATTAAATCCCGTGTCAAAATGAGTACTCTGCTTTAATGTGCAGTGTGAAATAGAAATGTCAGACTGTAATCCATTAGCATTCTTGCTGAAGTACGTCCCGATTATGAAGAATGTGCATTTTTTCCTGTTATAGTGCCTCCTGTGCATAAACACAGCCCATGTGGTTTGTGTCCACATGACGTTTATGAAAGCTGACATCAGGAAGGAAGTGTCATGCTGGCCACAGAAAACTGTCCTGCTGAAATGAGTGTCTGATCGATTGTGTCTTGAGAGAGCTATCAATCTGCCTGACTGGTAAATTATGGTTTTATTAGCGTTGAGCCAGACTGCGGCTCCACGGGGCGAAGCAGGGCATGATGGGACGCATCCACATACGCCGAGCAATATGAGGAGGACTTCTGGATCTGTACTTCATTAGTTTATTTACTCTCCGATGGACCTTTTTGACATGAACTCACAATGACTTACTGATGTCATATCACTGTGACTGGGATTCAGGAGGATGGCAGGAGCATCATGGGAAATGTAGTTTTGCACCTCAAAGAAATTGCAAATTGGAAGAAGTGTGTGTGTGTGTACGAGGCCGTCTTGTTTGACTGGAGGCGTCCGGGGAGCAGAATGAAGACTGCTCTCTCTAATCCACTTACAGCTCAGGAGGGAAACTCAATTGGTTCACCTGAGAAAGTAATTGATTGAATCAAAGGGCAGCGCACTGAGCCACAGTGGCATTGAGCAGATCGGGTGTCACGACACACACTCAATCTAACTCACTCACACTTCACAAGGTGAACCGAGACAGTTGTGTACGGAACTGATCAGTGGAGCTTCCATGTGGTCTTTATTTTCGGTTAATATAAGTCTGTCATATACAAAAGTATTTTTAATGTAATTAAATGAATAATAATATCCATGTATTATTATTATAAATAATAGTAGTAGTATTAATAATAATTATAATAATAGTAACATTAACTTAACTATATTCATGTATTTCCTTTAGATTTTTAAACAATTTCCAATTTCTACATATCTACAATATCTTTTCCCTATAAACATTTTATATGTAAATAAATATATATATATATATATATATATATATATATATATATATTATATATATATATATAATCTTAATACGAGTAGGTCTAAATATATGAATACATTTGTTATATTTATTAATAATATATTATAATAATAACATTATATATATATCATTATTATTTTCTTTATTTTAAAAAAAAATTTTTTTATCCCACATCAAATTTGGCTGATAATTTACTCCCAAAAGATAATTTAAAGTCATTATTGTGTTGAATGAGAAAAGTATCAAGTATTACAAAACATTACAAAAAGTAGCTTTAGAAAGAAATATTTGATTTGATTCAACATAGATTTTATTACACACAAACTTTTAACAAACTTTTTTGTTGTTGTGTAAATCAATATCATATTTGCACTTGTGCTCTTCAGAAAACAAAAACAGCACTTGTGATATTTATTAACTATGATATAAAAATGAGACAAGAACTCATACATACTCATACTGCCCATATTTATACATCAACACATGTCCAGTATTCAAAAAACCGTCCCACCTGGTGAAGTATGTCCGTACAGGAAGGTTAACCAATCACAATAAAGGTAATTTACATAGAGAAGTCTCAAAAGTATAGTAGCAAAAATCTGCCGTTTTAATGCTGAGGGTCAAAATGGTCAGGGAATTGTTCTGTGTGCAATAAACCTTGACTAATACTGTATTATAAGTGGATTTCAGATTTGGCTCCTTTAACTTAAGCAGTTGTACCCATTCAGTGCCCTTACTCTCACCGGCGAGAGAATTAATTCACCACTATGGGGACACATAATAAACTGTCACTGGCTCTAAAGCACAGTATTCACAGGGTAAATCTGAGCAGTTCGACCCACAGCTGCACAGCCTCGGGCGCTTGTAGCCGTCATAATCCACTTGAAAAATAGACTGAAAATATGTGGGAGAGGACAACAGATCTGCCATAGAAAGCGGCTCATCTCCTCTGTGTAAATGAATGGGATTGTAGAGATGCGATAGAGAGAGCTAATGAGGCTGTCTGGGTCTCTGAGAGATCTGTGTGTGACAGCGTAAGACCTGTCATTACAGGCCGAGAGGAGAGAGAGGGGACGCGGGATTAACACTCAGAAACAGCATCAGGCCAGCGGAGCCTGCATATGTGTGTGTGTGTGTGTGTGTGTGTGTGTGTGTGTGTGTGTGTGTGTGTGTGTGTGTTATAGACAGGATTAGAGTTACTGTATGATGCTGATATATAGGCAAGGAGATCTTCTCTCTCATCCAAGGTCAGAAAGGATTTTCTCAAACATGTTCTAATGTAAAATGTGAAAACGTGGATGTGAATTACAGTGATTTTATCATGACTAGGGCAACAATTTGATAAAGACCAGTGTTAAGTTGTTGCATTATTCATAACTAGATTTTTTTGTATTTTTCCTGTTGTGGTGTTTGCCGGTGTAATGCAAATGTCGCTCGGTCAATACTAAGGTATTATGACTGCAATTCAGAAATGAATTGAGAATGTCTTTAATTCAGTTAAATTTAGATTGAGGAATTTTACTCAAAATTGCACAAAATTAACTTTAATTAATTGGATGGATGGATGGATGGATGGATGGATGGTTAAAATGGGTTGATAGATAGATGGATGTGTAAAATGGATGAATGGATGTGTAAAATGGGTAGATAGATAGATAGATAGATAGATAGATAGATAGATAGATAGATAGATAGATAGATAGATAGATGGATGGTTAAAATGGGTAGATAGATAGATAGATAGATAGATAGATAGATAGATAGATAGATAGATAGATAGATAGATAGATAGATAGATAGATAGATAGATAGATAGATAGATAGATAGATAGATAGATGGATGGATGGATGGATGGATGGTTAAAATGGGTAGATAGATAGATAGATAGATAGATAGATAGATAGATATATAGATAGATAGATAGATAGATAGATAGATAGATAGATAGATAGATAGATAGATAGATAGATAGATAGATAGATAGATAGATAGATAGATAGATGGATGGATGGTTAAAATGGATAGATAGATAGATAGATAGATAGATAGATAGATAGATGGATGGATGGATGGATGGATGGATGGATGGATGGATGGATGGATGGATGGATAGATAGATAGATAGATAGATAGATATATAGATATATCTATATCTATCTAGATAGATAGATAGATAGATAGATAGATAGATAGATAGATAGATAGATAGATAGATAGATAGATAGATGGATGGATGGATGGATGGATGGATGGATGGATGGATGGATGGATGGGTAAAATGGGTGGATGGATGTGTAAGATAGATAGATAGATAGATGGATGGATGGATGGGTAAAATGGGTAGATGGATGGATGGATGGATGGATGGATGCGTAAAATGGATGGATGGATGGATGGATGGATAGGCAATGCCAGCCTCTGAGGAAGACGGACTGTAAAGGGAGTGTATAATCCACATGGCTAATACTGTTTGAGAAGCACTAGATTAGGGGAGATTACGAGTAGAGAGGGCAGAGTAAACGGGTTCATAATAACTCCTCTCCCAAACTCTGGGCCGTAGAAGATCTGTGTCTCCCACAAGCACATCAGTTCATCCAGAACTTTAAGAAACATGTTACTTTATAAAAACCCTTCCTGTTTTTATCTCCCTCTCATTCTGTCACAACCGTCAGATTTCAACAAAGGTTCATAAAACAAATCCTGGTTTTGTGAAGAAAAGCTCGTTGAGAAGAGTCCGGCTGAGCGGTTTATTGTCAGATGAAGCTGTAATTGTGTTGAGCTCTTGTGCATCAGTGAACGTGCTGTTTTATCAATCAGCAGCTCCAGACTTCAGTAAACGTCTCATCTATATTAAACATCTGTTGTTTTCCCACAAACGTCCTGAACGGGCTGAGCGAGATGTGTCCTGTGTGATGGTCATCCTGCAGTCCAGGCTTGCTTGTCTTTGATGTGTCTAGATGCTCAAAACTATTGATCAGAAGACATCAGTCTCATTCCTTCAAACTCTCCACCGTGAACGGGTAAACTCACATAAGCCCCTTTCACACAGCGCGTTGATCCCGGGAAATTGCCGTAAAATTGCTAGTGTGCCTTCTGTGTGAATGCAAACACGTCTCGGGATTGATGCCGGGATGGATGCCGGGATGGGGACCTAGTAACATTGCCGGGATCAGTCCCGGAACGCGCCCTGTGTGAACAAAAGCCAAGAAGAAAGTTGGTGTTCGTCATCAAAAAAGAAAGAATGGAAAAATGTGTGCAAACTGGAATGAAGCCGAGACCAGGAGCTCCTTACTATCCGCGCTGAAGCTTCTCGAGATCGAAAGCGCAGATCATTAGTAAACTCAAGACGCTGCGTAAAAAAAAAATCCACCAAGTGCACGACTACAATGGAGAGAGCAGTAGCGGAAGATTAGACTGGCCTTTCTTCAACACATCCTGACGTCACGTGTCTTTACGGGATGTGTGTGAACGCACTCACAGATTACGGAAAATCACTGGCAGTGTGAATGAACCAAAATCAAACGATCCTGAGACACATTATCCACGTTTCCACTGTCGGACCTGAGCCGGGCGTGCTAGTGCGTGCCAGGGCCAGTCGTGCTTCCACTGTCACTTCCGGGACTTACTCGGGGTCAACGATCAGGATTTTCTGGCCCGTCGAATACCTTGGTCCAAAGCGGGCCAGCTCGGGCTAGAGGAGTGGTAACGAACAGAGGCGGAGTTTACCCAAGTCTGGAGACGCCAGCGCCGGATGATTCTGTCAGCTAACATCAGCATTAAAAACTTTTAAAATCATTTACCTCAAAACTCACTTTCATATTTGAATGCCTTCTGTTTGTGACCCGATGTGGATTCTGATCACCATATAAGGTAGAAATATTTATACGCGATGCAAAAGACTATGCATGCTAACCATTACCATAGTAAACATGGTAAATATGAATGCTTGAAGAAATCAGACAAATCATAAAGGCTATCACAATCCTGTTTTTATTTTATCTGTCAGTAGCTTACGTCTCGCCTCTTTATACCGGACTATCATAAAATAAAGCAACTTTTTTTTCGGGAGCTTCCTCTGTTTCTTCGACTGGTAGAGGATGTAGGGTACATTTTGTAGGGAAAGCAATGATGCATCCATAAAAAGCCTTCTCATAGTTCCCTTGAGTTTTGTCTCCAGATCCAGAGAGCTGTGTCTAAAAACACTGACATGTGGATCTTGGTCTTCTTAGTAGACAGGAGCGCAGGTGGTGGGAATTATGGGTTCCCTCATTCTCAACACAGCCTCATTCAGGAGAAGTTCCTGTGGGAGGAAGCGAAACCTTCTCACGATCAATGCGGGCCCGTGGGGAAAGCGTATAACACTATAAGAACATGATAGCTCATAAAGGACCTGAGATCAGACCTCAGTCAGCGACAGCCTAATCATACGAGCGCAGTAACAGCTCTATTAGTGCTGGAGATGTGCTGGACAACAGATGTCTGGCTTCAGAAAATAACTTTGACTTTTTGAGTTTTGTTTTGCTCACAAAAGCCATGCATCTGACATTTTGTTTTATGTTTTGTTTTGAGATTATATTTTTTTTGCATTGTGTTAAACAAGCATTTTTTTATTTTTTTTTGAGTTTTGTTTTGTTTTGAGATTTGTTTTGTTTGTTTCCATTGTTTTAGATGAGCATCTGACAAAATTTTGAGACAATTGCACTTAAATCAATAAAAAACAATTTTATCAACTTTTATTTGAGTTTTTTTTTGTTTTGTTTTGAATTTTGTTTTGTTTTGTTCGTATTGTTTGAGGCATGCATCTGACAAAATGTGACAATTGTGTTAAATTTTTGTTTGTTTTGTTTTCTTTACATTTTAGGCTTGTATTTGACAATTTTTTTGACAATTGTGCTTAAAGCAAGAACATTTGTTTTATATTAAATTTACTGTATTTTTTTGTTTAGTTGTTTTGTTTGTTTTGTTTACATTCTAGGCTTGCATTTGACAATTTTGTGACAATTGCGCATACAGCAAGAAAAACTGTTTTATTCAATTTAATTTGAATGCATCTGACAAAATGTTCTGACAATTGTGCCTAAAGCAAGAATAATTAATTGCTAAAGGGACAAGAAAAGAAAAAAAAAACATCTGAAAGATTAAAAAGCCAGTATATTTATATATGTTTTTCCCTCTTTCTCTCCAGGAGTCTCCGAGTTGCCCGACTGTGTCTTTGAACTCTCCACGAGATGAACATGAGCGGCGGATCTCTCAGTCGCTGTATCCCGGAGAGAGCCTGGATGACCAGCACACCCCACGACACACCATGATGGAGAGATTGATGGGTAAGACTCATAATTTCAGTCTTAGCCACAGACGCCCCTGGTGTATCATTGCACACAAAAATGGCCTGAGCTTTCCCGAACCATCTGATCGGCTGACTTTAAGAATTATTCTGGATTCAAGACGTAATTGTTTTCATCAGTCCAGATGTCCTTGCTTACCTGTAATTTCTGGTTTCCACATACATTGTATCCGGAATGTCATTAAAAGGAAATGGGTCAATTTGCATGTCATTTGAAGATCTTTTCCTGTCTATAGGGGCTTTCACACCGTGTAGTTACAGGAACTCAGTTATAGGAACGAGCCACCAGGGCGGTTCCCAAGAACTAATTTTCCCCTAGAGTAATTTTCCTGGTTGCATTTGCACCGCCTGTGGGAACTAATCCAGCATAGGCGACGTCATTTAGGGGCACCGTGATTGGCTGAGAAGTGCCTGGACTTCGGTCCATCTATCACTGTTGTCCATGTTTTGGAGTATGTATATGTAAACTGTGTGTTTGCATTGCTTTTAAAAGTGGCCTGTGCCAGTGTTTCGCATGGCATGCGTTCAGCCAATCAACATAAACTTACGTCATTGGTAGTTTCTAACGTTCTGGGTCAGTCAGACACAGTGGCGTATCCAGGACATTTTTACTGGGGTGGCCAAGATGGGACACAAAACTAGAGTGGGGTGGCCATATATACTATAAAGTAATGTTATGTAAACCTTTAAACTCTTATGAACAATAGAGGATTTTAATAATAGTAACAAAGTGCAAACTTTATTTTTAAATAATGGTACTATTTCATAAAATGTAAGATACAGTCACAGGCCTATTTAGGAAATGTGTTTACTATAGTCTGTTATTAATTGCCATAGTGGGGGATATGACTCATTGGCCATTAACTTGTCCGAAAATGCATTTGTGTTTATCTGCAAAAAGGTTTACATACACTAGATTGCAGCCTAGGCTACTGTTAATGTAAATATAATGTTAGTGGTTTGTTTTTAAAGTCTACATTAGAGACCTGCGCGGGACGGATTTCTCACTTAATAATTCCTAAAAAGCTGACATCTCAGTTCATCGCCATCTCACAAATCTCTGTTATTATCAATGAAACTGGCTGCATAATTAATCTTTCATATTATCTACACTTTGTTTGATATAATAGATGATTTGCCAGTATGCAGAATTCAGCACTGAACAAAAAGTCCATTTTGAGTGGTGAGGGAATTCTATCTTAATTGCATCTGATTGGCCATTGCGTTCAAGAAATCAACACATATGTCTGTGATTGGTTACATTGTTCAACGCTGCAAACATGTTATAAATAGAGACTCTGGCCTGTAAATCGTTTCTATTTTGTTTTAGTTGTTCTTGTTGCTTTTGTGCAACAGATGAATGACAATTTATTCGTTTTTATTTGTTCAATTTATAGATAATTCTATTTTGCGGGAGTCCCGACTCCCGCGAATCGACACACGAGTGCATTACCGCCCGCGCCCGCACTCGGCCATCAGATCTATATTCCCGTGCCGCACTCTGTTGCGTTGGGTCCCGACCATACCTCTCAATCGACTGATTCCAGCGTTTTTATCGTTGTTGTATTGTTGCAACTGTGTGACCGTCCTCTTGTTTCACGGACCAGCAGCAGCAGGTGCACCGTGCAGCGCGCGACGCGCGTGCTCTTATCTCATGGGTCATCTGACCTGCATGGCCAAACGTCCGCTGAGCAGAAATCAGCTCTCACAGTCTCAGTACGACCGATACTGTGTTAGTTAAAAATGTGAAACTGGCCCTAAATCAGTTGATCAGCTGTCATCACTGATTGACAACATTTCTCGTTTCTTGTGTTGACGAACTTGACCTACCTATCAGATCTGGGGTGACCACAGGGGTGGCCAATGAGCTTTCAGGGGTGGCCCCGCCATTGGTCAGACACAAGCGGCAACCTTCCCGTCTCTCTCTTGAATCCAACACGGAAGTGACTTAAGCTGTAATTCATCGACTGGCCTCTAGAGACAGGCTCCAAAAGAGAGTCAATCCCATAGACCCCCATGTTAATAAACCCAATCTTACAGCAGAAAATAATATGTTCACAGCCTGGTACAAAAAGTGGTTTTGGTCTATATAGCTAATTTTGCCCATCATTACAACTGTGAGGGGGGTGAATATTTTCATAACTCATCCGTTTAAATTATATTAGGCCTTATAGGAACCGTATGTAAGAAATGTATTTCAATTAATCATAAAATGGCCCTGATATGTCACTAGACATTAAGAAATCATGTTCATTTCAAATACTTATATCACTGACAATAGTAGTCCGGCCAGGATATTGTCATTTAAAAGTGAAGTTGCAGCCCCTCAACTGATGTTGATGTTGTCATGTTGTGTTTTGGCCTGATGCTCCACCCTTCACCTATCTACCAATCACGAAGTCAGTAGTGTTTCGGCATCCGGGTTGCCAGCTCTGCTCTAGTTACCACAGCTGCAGCTACAAACGTGTCGGATAAAAAATGTCTAACGTTACGAAACCTAAAAGACCTCGTTATGAATCCGAAATACGTCGTGACAAAGTCAGAAAATAAAACAAGGATTTGTATAGGAGATACCTTTGAAAGATGGAGACGGCTGAAATCGGAGAAGAATTTGATCCTGCAGCCTAACTGGCAACCTCGAGTCAGGGGGGAGGGGGAGGGGATACACCACTCTACAGTAATTTGAAAGTGATTGCAGTACCAGTTTTGGCCACAATCTTACATACGGTTCCTTTAAAGTTGTGCATAATTAAGGGCGTGGCCACTTGAGTGACAGGTGGATTGCCGCCACTGGTATTACTAGCGTTTGTCTGCTATCTGTTAGCGTCACGTCACCTCAGCTAATCCGCCTCACTGCACATTTCTGGTTATCCGGGAGTGACGTGCGGCCAAGATGGCGACGGCCGGCTCCGCCCACTTTGAGCTTCAAAAATGCTACGGGTGACGTCACGGACACTACGCCCATATTTTTTCACACAGTCTATGGTTAGACACTACTATGAAGTCTAATTTAGCCATTCCTATAGCTAAAATCGGTCCCTGTTCATTTGGTGCAAACATATTTCCGCCTTTAGATATAGGAACTATGAAAATGTTCCTCTGGTGTGAAAGCCCCTTATGTGGATGTTATTGGTCAAAATAGCTGCAATGTGGGACAGTCTTTATTGGGATAGTCATATTTTTGCTCTGCAAGACTATGTACAGTATGCACACACACATACTGTTTATATATGTCTTGACCTTCTGTTTCCACCGGACATATACGCTTTAAATACACAGATGAATCAACACCTGGACACACACAGCTCAGCCCAGCCAGTCCCAGCATGCTCCTGTGGTTTTGTAAATGGGGGTTAATGTCATTTTCAAGACTCTGTCTCATCCAGCATGACTCTTTCAAGTCAGTCCTGATTTTTCTCAAACTCAGCTCCATTTCTAGTCCTGCCAGACGATTGGAATCGACAGACCAATCCTTTCACCGTCATGCTTGTCATTTCACAATCGACTACTCAGTCTTGAACAATAAGCTCTTTAGTACCTGACGCAAACCCTGATCTTCCTCCTCCTCCTCATCCCCTGCTTTTCTTCCACTTCTTGTTTTCTCTCCTCTTCTTGTTCTGAGCTTGTCTTCTGCGTGTGTTTCTCATTGCAGTGTGATAATGAGTCAGTCAATGACGTCTCGTTCTCCTCATCAGAGTTACAGTGGCAAATGCGTCTGATGGCCGTTTGCACTATCGTTTTTTTTGGCCTTATATTGTTGTAATTTTAATTGATAGTCGGGATAGTAGACAGGACAGTAAATTATGGGATGGGGGGGGGGGGGGGGGGGGGGTGTATAGTGGTCGATAGAATAATAATATATTTTATTATTATCACTAATACTATATATATATATATATATATATATATATATATATATATATATATATATATTAGTGCAGGGCAATGATTAATTGTGATGAATCGCATCCAAAATAAATGTTTGTGTTTAAATAATATATGTGTGTGTACTGTGTATAATTATTTTGTATATATAAATACACTCATACGCATTTATATATTTAAGAAATATTTGCATATACGTATATACTGTATAAATATTTATACATAAGTTATATTATATAGAAATATAAATACTTAATATATAAATACATTTGTTTATACACTCACCTAAAGGATTATTAGGAACACCATACTAATACTGTGTTTGACCCCCTTTCGCCTTCAGAACTGCCTTAATTCTACGTGGCATTGATTCAACAAGGTGCTGAAAGCATTCTTTAGAAATGTTGGCCCATATTGATAGGATAGCATCTTGCAGTTGATGGAGATTTGTGGGATGCACATCCAGGGCACGAAGCTCCCTTTCCACCACATCCCAAAGATGCTCTATTGGGTTGAGATCTGGTGACTGTGGGGGCCATTTTAGTACAGTGAACTCATTGTCATGTTCAAGAAACCAATTTGAAATGATTCGAGTTTTCTGACATGGTGCATTATCCTGCTGGAAGTAGCCATCAGAGGATGGGTACATGGTGGTCATAAAGGGATGGACATGGTCAGAAACAATGCTCAGGTAGGCCGTGGCATTTAAACAATGCCCAATTGGCACTAAGGGGCCTAAAGTGTGCCAAGAAAACATCCCCCACACCATTACACCACCACCACCAGCCTGCACAATGGTAACAAGGCATGATGGATCCATGTTCTCATTCTGTTTACGCCAAATTCTGACTCTACCATCTGAATGTCTCAACAGAAATCGAGACTCATCAGACCAGGCAACATTTTTCCAGTCTTCAACTGTCCAATTTTGGTGAGCTCGTGCAAATTGTAGCCTCTTTTTCCTATTTGTAGTGGAGATGAGTGGTACCCGGTGGGGTCTTCTGCTGTTGTAGCCCATCCGCCTCAAGGTTGTGCGTGTTGTGGCTTCACAAATGCTTTGCTGCATACCTCGGTTGTAACGAGTGGTTATTTCAGTCAAAGTTGCTCTTCTATCAGCTTGAATCAGTCGGCCCATTCTCCTCTGACCTCTAGCATCAACAAGGCATTTTCGCTCACAGGACTGCCGCATACTGGATGTTTTTCCCTTTTCACACCATTCTTTGTAAACCCTAGAAATGGTTGTGCGTGAAAATCCCAGTAACTGAGCAGATTGTGAAATACTCAGACCGGCCCGTCTGGCACCAACAACCATGCCACGCTCAAAATTGCTTAAATCACCTTTATTTCCCATTCTGACATTCAGTTTGGAGTTCAGGAGATTGTCTTGACCAGGACCACACCCCTAAATGCATTGAAGCAACTGCCATGTGATTGGTTGATTAGATAATTGCATTAATGAGAAATTGAACATGTGTTCCTAATAATCCTTTAGGTGAGTGTATATATATATATATATATATATATATACATGCATATGTGTGTATTTATGTATACAAAATAATTATACACAGTACACACACATATATTATGTAAACACATTTTTATTTTGGATGCGATCAATCTTTGCCCAGCACCAATATATATATATATATGTGTGTGTGTGTGTGTATATATATATAAACAAAATCAGATCTCAGAATTGTCTTTCACCTTGTCTCTCTGTTTTTCACTTCTCATTCTTTCCTAGTTTGGTTTGCACAAATGTATGCATTGACACTTTCCTCTAAAAGCATGCGAGTGAATCTTCCCCATCTCCTGTGCGGAGAAACTCTAAAACTTCTCAAAAAGCAGCACTTCAGAGAGTTTAGCTCTACATCTTCTCCGGAGGAAAGTAAAAAGGCAAAGTTTGAGAAAGTTTACCTCAGGGATGATGGCACCCTTCAGCTATTGTAGGCCTGACACGTTGTCATATATCTCATAAACTTTAGTTTTCTCGCCACATGCACCTGAGAATAGTTTCGCCACTTGTCAGTCACTTGCATGACATGTTATTTGTGTTCATGAAAACATGAAAATTGCAACAATAACAGATGACACATTAAATGGCCCATTACTGACGTTCTGAATGACAGAATGTCTGTCCCGTAACTTTCTGCGCTGTAGGACGAGAGGTTGGACCTTGATGTATGTGTTTGCCAGAGGTCATCTTCTAAAGGACCCGGGTGAAGACCTGCCTGACACCGTGTGCTGCATCACTGTCAGGGAAATAGTCTTCAGGAGCCACAACTGCTTTCACACATATTAGCTGTCACTCAGGAAGGAGCAGACATGGCAGGTTTGAGCTACAAGGTTAGCGAGATAATGTCGTCTCGTGGATGTTATGACAGGTCGGGATGAGGAATGAAACTTTAAAGCTTGAAAACAGACTGAAATGGGGGAAAAAACTCACAAGAATAAAGTGCTAAAGTACAAATTGATAGTTGACACAATTTAGGGTACAATTTTTATAAGACTGGATAAAGGAAAGTATTAATCTTAGGTTTAGTTGTGGTCTCAATGTTTGTTTGGTTAGTTAGTTTCTTGTTTTAGTCTTTATTTATACCTGTCACTATTTCATTATAAACGGTCCTGCAACTAACTAACAAACACATACATACATAAAAAAAAATAATAATAAAAAAAAATAAACGGTGTAATTCATCTGAATTAATGTACGTAAAAACAAACAAAATCAACATGTTGCAAAATGTTGTTTAACTCTTTACCTGCCAGCGTTTTTTTATTTTCTTGTTTTTTAAAAGCATTTTGATCATTTTCACAAAACTTTCATGGTCCCCAGAATATTTTGTTGTATGAATATCTGAAAATGGAATATTTTAATATCCATTTTACCTATCCATCCATCTACAGGACCATTTACAATGGCAGACATAAATAAAGACAAGGAACATGATAATAATGATAAAATCCAATAAAAAAAGCAGTGTCCGAAGAAACGTGTGCTATAAGTACAAATTGATAGTTGACACAATTTAAGGTACAATTTTTATATGACTGGATGAAGGAAAGTATCTTAGGTTGTGGAACTGGTCTCAATGTTTGTTTGGTTAGTTAGTTTCTTGTTTTTGTCTTTATTTATACCTGTCACTATTTCATTATAAACGGTCCTGCAACCAACCAACCAACAAACAAACCAACCAACAAACAAACAAACAAACAAACAAATACATAAACGGTGTAGTTCATCTGAATTAATGTACGTAAAAACAAACAAAATCAACATGTTGCAAAATGTTGTTTAACTCTTTACCTGCTAGCGTTTTTTTAGTTTTTTTTTTTAAGCATTTTGATCATTTTCACAAAACTTTCATGGTCCCCAGAATATTTTGTTGTATGAATATCTGAAAATTTTATATTTTAATATCCATTTTACCTATCCATCCATCTACAGGACCATTTATACTGGCAGGCATAAATAAAGGCAAGGAATAATTATGATAATAATGATAAAAAAAAAAATAATAAAAAAAAAAAACGTGTCAGAAGAAACGTGTGAACTTTGGTTTCAGTGACAGGGCTGAGCATAATGGAGCATAACCCACCACTGTAGTGCATGGAGTTTAACATTTCAGACAAATCACGCCCTGAAAAATAAAAATAAAAATGGGATCCGACCTTTGAGACTGAAATGCATTTCCGAAAATCAGATTTGAATCGTCTTTCAAACCAAATACGAACGATTTCACGTCATTCTCTGCTGTTCAGGTTGCAAATAATTAAGCAGATTTTGCCCTCTTCTCTCCATCTTTTCTTGTCACACGTGACATACTCCTCCTTCCTAGAGGTGAGGTGTGAGATTGCACCTTTTCTGTCTAGCAGCCGTGCTGTACATGTTGGATTCTCGTAGTCTTTTATGTTCGAGTTGCACTTAGTGTTACTTTAACAAGTTAAACACAGTTAAAGTGACACACAGAGGGACTTTTTCAATCATTTAAGGGAATGCGCTGTACCAATTTGAATTTGCCCTTCACAACTGTTGATTTGGAGAGAGAAGTGCCTCTAAGTGTGTGACGGGAAAGGTTAGCCCCATTAAACAGCGGAAATAGGCACTGTGGCTAATGCTCGTAACAAAAAAAAACCGAGGTATACGAGTCCATTAATAGTCCTTCGTGTAAAACGGCGTTTCTGTGACTGTTGCTCCTGGAGACTCACTATATTCAGAGACATATTGAGTATATTCTGAATGAATCTACCTCTGAACGACAGTCATTACAGTTGTGAATGCCTTGTGCACTTCAGGTAATCACAGTGGCAGAACATCTCAGAGTGTAGTCATTTAGACAGAGCACTGGAAATCATCTTCGCCACCTTTCAACAGGTGGAAAAAAGAGAAAGAAGTCGTATTGCCTGTCGGATAAGGTCATAAGCCATGTTGGATTAGCATATGTATATGATAATATATAATAATAGTTAGGCTGCATAATATAGGCTATTACCAGCACAACATTGTGAGGATGGTCATTTTGAAGTCATCATTTGTGACATTCAGCGACTCTTCTGTGAAATCTGATTGTGCTTCGGCTAGCAATCTGGCTAGCGATTAAGCTTGAGATTTGGTAATAAGGCTTGTGATTCAGCTAGCAATTTGACTAGTAATTTAGCTTATGATTTACTTAGCAAATTGGTTAGCTTGTGATTTGGTTATTGTTTAGTTAAGCACTAAAGCTGTGATGTATCTATGATTTGACTATAATTTTAGCTTGTGATTTGGTTAATGATTAGCAATAAGGCTTTGGATCTAGATCATATTTCACTATTCATTTAGCTTGATTTAGTTAGTGATTTGGCTAGTGATTAAGCTTGTGATTTGGTTAACGTTCATCTAGCAGTAGGCCTAACTCTAGTGATTCAGCTAGCGATTTAACTAATTCATTAATTCATTACATTTATATAGCGCTTTTTCTGAGACCTCAAAGCGCTTTACATGGAAGGGGGGAATCTCCTCAACCACCACCAATGTGCAGCATCACCTGGATGATGCGACGGCAGCCATATTGCTCCAGAACACCCACCACACACCAGCTTACTGGTGGAGAGGAGACAGAGCGATGAAGCCAATCAGTATACGGGGATGATGAGGAGGCCATGATGGACAGAGGCCAAGGGGCAAATTTGGCCAGGATGCCGGGGTTACACCCCTACTCTTTTTCGAAGGACATCCTGGGATTTTTAATGACCACAGAGAGTCAGGACCTCGGTTTAACGTCTCATCCGAAGATCGGTGCTCTTTTGGCAGTATAGTGTCCCCGTCACTATACCGGGGCATTAGGACCCACACAGACCACAGGGTGAGCGCCCCCTGCTGGCCTCACTAACACCTCTTCCAGCAGCAACCTGGTTTTTCCCAGGAGGTCTCCCATCCAGGTACTAACCAGGCTCAGCCCTGCTTAGCTTCAGTGGGCAACCAGTCTTGGGCTACAGGGTGATATGGCTGCTGGCTAGTGGTATATATTGTAATTTACTTAGCAATTCGGTTTGTGATTGGCTAGCAATTGCAACTGTGTGTTTTGTAACTGCTAAATTACTTACAGGTACCGTACCTTTAATCATTATGCATACGCTTTTATCCAAGTATGCAGAATGCTACAACACAATTGATTAATCTGAGGGAGACGCAGACATGGGGGAAAATGCTTTGGAAACTCGTATATCAGAGCGCTAATTATCTTTAGACTTCTTTTATTCCTTAAACATAAAACTAATTAACAGGAAAGCTAATGTTGCTTGTCTTTGCAGCTGCATTAGCGATTAAACTTAACTACTTCAAAGTTAAACTCTTTTTTTTTTTTTTTTTCATGTGCTTCCTCTGATGTTTTGTCCACCACCAAAACATTAAGTTGCAAATTAATGAATCCTGAAGCTTACTGTGAGCTTGTAATATTTTATCTTTTTGTAATATCTGTTCTCCTATAAAGAGATAAAAGTGCCGTAACACTAAATATTGTGAGTCAGAGTGATGGGCGGGGCTTAATCTGACAGTGTCATCACATTTATTGCCCGCAGTGGCTGTCAGTCAGAGTGATGGGCGGGGCTTAATCTAACAGTGCCATCACATTGATTGGCTGCAGTGGCTGTCAGTCAGAATGATGGGCGGGGCTTAATCTAACAGTGCCATCACATTGATTGGCTGCAGTGGCTGTCAGTCAGAATGATGGGCGGGGCTTAATCTAACAGTGCCATCACATTGATTGGCCGCGGTGGCTGTCAGTCAGAGTGATGGGTGGGGCTTAATCTGACAGTTCCATCACATTGATTGGCCACAGTGGCTGTCAGTCAGAGTGATGGGCGGGGCTTAATCTGACAGTGCCATCACATTGATTGGCCGCAGTGGCTGTCAGTCAGAGTGATGGGCAGGGCTTAATCTGACAGTGCCATCACATTGATTGGCCACAGTGGCTGTCAATCAGAGTGATGGGCGGGCTTAATCTGGCAGTGCCATCACATTGATTGGCCACAGTGGCTGTCAATCAGAGTGATGGGCGGGGCTTAATCTGGCAGTGCCATCACATTGATTGGCCACAGTGGCTGTCAGAGTGATGGGCGGGGCCTAATCTGACAGTGCCATCACATTGATTGGCCACAGTGGCTGTCAGTCAGAGTGATGGGCGGGGCCTAATCTGACAGTGCCATCACATTGATTTGGCCACAGTTGCTGTCAGTCAGAGTGATGGGCGGGGCTTAATCTGACAGTGCCATCACATTAATTGGCCACAGTGGCTGTCAGTCAGAGTGGTGGGCGGGGCCTAATCTGACAGTGCCATCACATTGATTTGGCCACAGTGGCTGTCAGTCAGAGTGATGGGCGGGGCTTAATCTGACAGTGCCATCACATTAATTGGCCACAGTGGCTGTCAGTCAGAGTGATGGGCGGGGCTTAATCTGACAGTGCCATCACATTGATTGGCCACAGTGGCTGTCAGTCAGATCGATTGGCGGGGCTGTCAGTGGGATGAGCTGCTGGCTGTGAAACTGTGTGAAGATGTAGCGTATACACTGAGCCTTACATCAATCTAACTGGCAGTGTGAATCCACCTCTCGCAAGTCTCTACTACACAGGCTACTTGTCAAGGTATAATGCAGCAGGTGGCAGATACACATCCCGGCCTGAATCAGATGTGTTTTTTCTTCTTTCTCCATTTCTCTTTTCTCCTGTTGTGTCTTGGCCAGGACTTTGTGGGATACGTTGTTTAAAAGAGTGGTTATTTTAATAAAAGTACTGAAAATATGCAAGATCTTGGCAGTAATCAAGGATTTATTTGATGTGGAGTGAATTAAAGCAGTCTTGTTCGCTGTGAGCACAACTTTGTCTAAATTGAAAAGTCCAGTCAGAAGCAGAAAATCTCACTGTGTCGCAAATTGCGGACCCGTCAGTCACGTCTGGACGTGCTGTTTCAGAGGATAATCTTTTCACACCACAGGGATCATGGAAATGCACTTCACCTGTTGATGGCTGGAGAATTGGCAACATTTGCTGGCCATGAATATTTCTAACTGACGTTTCCTTTTTGTGATTTTTTTAGAATACCCTGTATGTATTTTGTTCATTATTTAGTCTTTCACTGAATCTTTGCAATGTAAAAAGCTAGTGAATTGCAGCAGCATATTTATAGTAAAAATCAGGCATTTTCTTTCAAACATTGTTATTTTGTTTGCTCAATAATTTTTTTTAAAACCATCAACTCTTACTAACTAAGCTTATGATAGTAAATTGTGCAATTCAATAGATTAAATTCGGATTAATCTGATTTATTTGCATTGATTTAAAATAATGTATCAATTATTGAAACATTGCAATAAAAAAAAGAAATAACAATAAAAATTTAACTTATATGTTTTTGAAAGACGTCTCTTCTGTTCATTGAGGCTGCATTTATTTAATAAAACAAGTTTGAAATCTATTTTAATATATTTTAAAATGTAGCAGCATCATTACTCAGAAACATTTCTGATTATTATCAATGTTGAAAACAATTTTTGCTGCTTCATATTTTTTGTGAAAATTGTGATGCATATTTTCAGGATCCTTTGATGAATAGAAAGTTCTAAAGAACAGTATTTATTTGCAATAGAAATATTTTGTACCAGTGTAACAAAGGTCCTAACCGTCATCCTTGTTGAATAAAAGTGTACGTTTCTTGTTTGTCTATTTTGACCGAATTTTATTTACTCACCAAAGCTGACTTGTTGTCCAAATCAGCTTTTAGGAAGGATAGAAATATAATATAGATATAGATAGAGAGATCCGAGAGAGGAAAAGTTGAGCTTTTAATATTTCACTCTTTCATCACATCTCTCCGTGAATCCCGAGGTGTGACCTTCTTTTCCTCAAGGTATATTTGTCTCTGTATCTCTGCTCTCTTGTGAATGGCACAGGAGCAGAACTAGAATGACAGAGATATGCTGGGAATTGCATCACACCAGCAGCGCCTCCTCAGACTCCCTCGGCTTCTCTTAAGTGGTTTGTCTCCGCCTGTCAGATTAGCACACCCGCTGTATTAATCTGCTGATGAAGACTACAGGATAATGAGAGCTGTTATGCTAACAGGTGGAGGGTTGATGAGAGATAACAGACTTGCAGTGACCACCGAGAGCCTGAAACACTCTCAGAACGAGAAGAGAGAGACCTGGTCTTATTGTTGTTTCTCCCTGTGACCTTCCCCTGTGATATTACATCAGGGACCTGACCTCTAGAGTGTTACACACACACAAACAATGCATGTGTACATATTAGGCCTGTCATTTAACACATTAATTCACTGCAATTAGTTATAAAACAATAACATCACACAACAAAATACTCTCAATTAATGGATTCCCCTCATGTAAATTCTGCAGTAAGGATTTTTCAGATGATGATACTATTAAAGAGGAAATATTATGCCCTTTTACAAAGTTTTGGGCTCTACTAGAATAGTTTTTCATGTTTGAATGTTCAAAAAGCACATTATTTTCCCCATATTCTCCATTATTGCAGCTCCTCTCTTCCCAGTCTGTCAGTAACGCTCTGTTTACTTCCTGTCTCTATGAAGCCCCTCCTTCTGAAAAGCACACTGTGCTCTGATTGGTCGGCTGGATCAGTGTGTTGTGATTGGTCGAGCGCTTCGAGTGTGTTGGGGAAATGTCCCGCCCCTTTCCATTACCACCAGTTTAACACACTACAAACTAACTCAACCAGGCCCCGCCCCTTTATTCTGCGCATGAATTATTTAAATGAGGAATATTGTGACGTGTTCGTTCCCGGAAGAAACTCAAGACTACAATGGAGGCGTTTCAGGGAGTTCAGAAACACTGACACTGATATAGAGAATACAAGTGCACATCAAGGGTGCGTATAGGGTGCTTATGAGATTCCTTGTGAATTGTAAAATGACAAATGGGACACTGTCCCGTCTCACGGGCCTCACAGATGCACGGAGCAAGACCTCTAATACACATCAATCGCACTAGTTGGCACAGGGACTAAATGTAAGATTGTAATCTGGCCAAGAACACTATTTTTTTAAGCTGTTGACTGCTTTTAAAGGCTCTCCACCTCTGGTAGTCACTTTTCATGTCATGAATTTGTGATATCTGACTTTAAACTGATAAACTGATCTCAGCTGTGTGTCTGAAAAAGCATTGTGAGTTAAGTTTTACATTTACATTTTACATTTATTCATTTAGCTGACGCTTTTATCCGAAGCGACTTACAATTGCTATATATGTCAGAGGTCGCACGCCTCTGGAGCAACTAGGGGTTAAGTGTCTTGCTCAGGGACACATTGGTGTCTCACAGTGGATTCGAACCCGGGTCTCTCACACCAAAGGCATGTGTCTTATCCATTGCGCCACCACCACCCCGATCTACGATCCACTTAGGCGTATGATGCTGTTGAGAAATACAGCCCTGGTCGGCTAATACAGCCGTGGTTATTAGAAGATTTTTTGCTTTTGCTTTGTTAAAACCTGCAAGTTTTAACTTTAAATTTGTACAAAGGATAGTGTATTCTCAAGTGGGTGATATGTCAAACTTCTTGAGCTGATGTTGTACTTCAATTCCACCAAACAAAGACTGTGAATGACTTTTGTTAAACTTCCCATCTGTATTTCAGTAATAAAATAAATCTGTGTTTAGGTCTTTCTCAGAGAAAGTTTGTGTGATTGCCCCTGAGCTGTCAAAACTTATGAAAGACAAATGATCTCTCATTAAGACAGAGGAAGCTACGTAGTCTGGTTTTCATCAGTTTTGATTATTTCTAGTTTAAACAAGAATCACCATAATAATGTTGTTAAATTGTTTAACAAATTAATATCTTAAATAGCTAATGATTATGCCAAATTATATCCATTAATAGTCTTTTGTTAATGTGTACTCCAACCATTTGATTTCCATTTCCATTTATGCATTTGCATAAGTGGCATGCATTGCATATAAGATATACATTAGTTGCTTTCCCTCGGATTCGAACTCATGGGCTTAGCATTGCTAGCCGTGCATTAATGATTGAGCTACATGCAAGCTAATATTGGAAAGCTAATGTTGTTAAGAAAGACAACTTATGGTTACAACGATTTGGCTAAGATGTTAAGTTTCTGAGTTGTCACAGTAAAGGTAATTAATGGAACATACTGTGGGTTTCGAACCTAAACCGCCTGGTTACTGCCACAGTGGTTGGGTTGATCTGTTTAGCTGGTTTTAAAGTTGTTTTTGGCACTTATCATGTTGTCAGGCTGGGATAGCAGCTCTCTGACCAACTATACCAGCAAACCACCATTAAAATATCTATATTTTGGCTGGGAGTAGATGCATTGCTTTGTTGTTTTAATGGCGGAGGCTCTTTCTTTCACTATTTCCTGTGTTTACAGTATAAGCCCATTCTCATGTAACCACACTCAAATCAAATGTGACTGAGTTGATGTTGCCAACACATGTGATGCAATATAATGTCAAATGTTCACTGTACTTTTGGAGGATGTATTCTGAAAAACACAGCGGAGAGGCGGTGGCATCAAAGACCCTCAGATCTCAATGATGACCTGCTGGATTTCCCCGACCACAGCAAGTCACTGTGGATGGACATTCATGACAAACACTTGGCTTTCGCTCAATCCCCTGCTTCTGGGAAAATGTGATTGTTGATGACTTTGTTCCTAAATACATGGGAGGTTGTGATTAATACCACATGTTGGCCTATTTCTTTCATTTAAAAATGTTTTTGGATTACCGGATTACACAAAGTTGCATTATGCTTTTTTTAAATGACTGGAGGAAACTGAAACCCTCTTGTTCCCACAGGTCTGTTTCGGTGAAGCCTAGCTTTCAAATCGCCTTCTTTAGATGCTCTTGAAATAAACCCAGTGCACCGACTCCTCTCAAAAGCTTTTGCTCACTATGAGCTAAATCAATGAGACTGAAAACTTGCTTGAATACCTGGGAAAATTGAAGTCTTATGGCATGACCTTTCATTTTGTGCTTAAATTTGGGTTGAAGTCACATTTTGGACCTTATGAACACCTCAACCATTTTAAAAGCCATCCTGGTGACCAGCAAATGTCATATACTGGATGGTGGCAGTCTGATTTGTTGCCATCAGGACAAGCTCAACTAGCTTAACCAACAAGACCAGCATGTTCAACCAGCTTCGCCAGAAATTACAGTTTCTTCAGCTACATTTTGCTTGTATTAGTAACTTAAAGTTGCTTCATTTTAAGGTTTCTACCCTTGAATGCTTTATTCTGATTGGTTGACAACCGTTAGCACTTATTTTTTTAGTTAATACACAGCTAAAGTAGTTCCAGGCATGTTTTGACCGCATTATAGTTCCATATCACATCGCCAAATTATTTACGTTGTTTCAAACAGCTAAAGAATCAAAACCCACAAAGATAATTGACCAAGCAAATAAATATAACAAACAATAGGATACAAATATCAAACTATTTCAGTTTGTGCCACAAATGTGTTTTATCATTAATGGAAAGCCTGCTCTCTTTCTCTTTCTCTCCTTCGTCATGGCCGCATTACCACCTCATTAATTTTCCAATAATTCAACAGCCCATCATCAATTATTCCTTACTTGAGTTTTCCCACACTACAAGAAATACAAGTAGGAACTTTTCTGATAAGTGATTGTCCAAACTCTGCTTCCCTCCACCAACCATCCTGAAACCCTCCTGCCCTCTTTCATTCTGGACGCAGCATCAAGGAACCGTTTCATTCAAGTTTATTTGTTCGAGCCCCGATTTGGGTGGCCAACGCTGCTGTCTACGCCAATCACTTGATTCCCACAATGGCTTGATTCTGGGCCCAGCAAACAGGCAATGGGGGGGACTATTTGTTATAGCAAGAGAGACCCTGCAAGGGATCGTCTGATCGCAGCGTGACAGAAAACAACAGCAGTCCACCACCATGCCATCAGCGCTCTGCAAGGAGAATATCGCACAGATTAAACAGAAGAGGCAGTTACAAACACAAACAGCTCCTTCATGAGGCCCAACAGTTTGGGAAAGACTGCACATGATTGCCTTGATGTTTATCCCCAAATGACCTGAATCAAATGTCCTCGGGATGCAAGCATGATGCAGAGGTTTGGAAATCTTCACAGATTAAACAGAAGCATGATGTGTTTGGGAAGGAAAGATCTTTTGGGTAAAGCAACAGTCTTTTGTTTTGCTTCGGTCATCCAGTTCGAGCCAAACTGCGTCCTGTTTAGCTTACATTATGAAATTAATTGTCAGATGAATATCGTTATAAATGGATCATGCTAAAAATGCATAAAACAACAAGTTTCTTGAGGTTGTTTTTCGATGGGTAACAATCTTTTTGCACTATTGGGGCCACATCCAAACTAAGGCTACGTCTACATTAATCCGGATACATTTGACAATGGTGTTTTCGTTTAAAAACGCTCTCCGTCCACACTAGCGTTTTCAAAGGCTTTACAGAAGTTTCTCATCCACACTGAAACGTCTGAAAACACCAAATTCACCTAACAGTGCATGCGTAAAACCCAAGCGGCAACCTCCCTGTCTCTCTCTTGAAACCAGCACGGAAGTGAATTAAACGGCAATTCATCAACTGGCCACTTGAGGCTGGATGCAGAAGTGAGTCAAATCTGCATCTCCTCCATGTTAAAATGCCCAACTTTACAGCAGAAAAAAACATGTTTAAAGCCTGGAGCAAAAAGTGGCTTTGGTCTATACAGCTAATTTTGCCCTTCATGACAACTGTGAGGGGGGTGATTTTTTTTATTTTTTATAACTCATCCGTTTAAATTATATTAAGCCTTAAATTTCTGCATAATTAAGGGTGTGTCCACTTTTGAGTGACAGGTGGATTCCCGCTGCTGTGGTCATTAGTCATCATTAGCCGTTTGTCTGCTGTCTGTTAGCCGTAACTTTAGGGTTTTTCGCCCATTTTCGTTTATCCGGGAGTGACGCGCTGCCAAGATGGCGACGGTCAGCTACGCCCACTTTAGGCTTCAAAAACGGTCTTCAGAAAACCTACGGGTGACGTCACGTTTTTTACAGTCTGTGGTAAAACCTTATAAAAGCTCACTGAGATCATACTTACGGAAAAAATAAATAATAGAGTTTTTGCACAATTCTTCTGGCAGGATCATTTTATTTAGCAAAATATCTCCGCATTCACCGATCGTCCTGGTCACTCTCACTCACCATTATATGTTTGGTCTAAAACGCAACATGTTTTACCGCAGGACAGCAAATACGAGTGAGTTTTCTGTCATCTTTGCAGGACTGTGATATGAAGACTGTGCAAAGTATAACATATTTTAGCAACAGTGTGAATGTGAATAGCACATAACAGGCACAACACCGGTATAAACATGAATATCTATGGGTTCAATATGCGTCACATGACTAAACTTACGTCATCGTTTTTAAATACCTCCGTTTTGACAATCCACGATACAACGTGAAAACAGCATTTTTCAAATGCATTTTGAAAAAGCTTTGTTTTCATTAATAAAAACGCAGTCTCAGTGGACGGAAGGCCAAAACGGAGAGAAAAAGCATGGAATTAGCCGTTTGTCTGCTGTCTGTTAGCCGTAACGTTAGGGTTTTTCGCCCATTTTCGTTTATCCGGGAGTGACGCGCTGCCAAGATGGCGACGGTCTAGTGTGGACAAGGCCTAAGATGACAACAGTTTTTCTTACTTTTAACCCACCCAACTCTTCACATCGTGCCGACTCTCATCCACGTTCTGGTTAATGGATCTAGACAAAGTGCTGAGGAGATGTCAGCAGGATTAGTCAGTCGCTAACACCCTCCCACCAGGACAAAGCTCTCTGAAGAACATCCTGCAGAGATTTTTTAGTACATCAGTCCCAGAAGCTTACTGGCAGGTACATCATTGTGCCTTCACAAACCATTAGAAATTAGCTGTTTGAAATTCTGTACTCCTCTACTGTACAAGCCTGCTGGTTTCCCGTCCTCTTCTCAGAGCTTAATGCATAATAATCCAAGTACGCCTTCGCTATATTTCCCTGGTCCTGCAATTAAGAGGTCCGTTTTTAAGCAGATTTTTTTTATGATTCACCGTGAAATCATGAGCGAGAGTGGGTGGACGGGGGATATAATCTTAATAAAACGGTAGGCCAATTAGTCGACCACAGCAGAATTGTGGTCTATGCGTTTTTATCTTCCATGTTAAAGACTTTCACCTTTTCACTGTGTCACAGTGGCTATTTCTATAGGTGTCCTTTACGCCATTTAGAAGAGCCAAGAGTAATGCCAGGAAACAGGAGGTCAGCACTTGTGTCAAAAAATCTGTAGGAATAGCCTCATTTACTGCAAGAACATGACTGTGTTCAGCACTAAAGCCAATTAAAACCATGTTCTGCATAAGCAAAAAAAAAAGAAAAACAGACCTTGCATGGACATTCTGCCACTTTCAAGTGTTGGATCCTTTCTTATTTGGGTTTTATTTCTTTTTTCATGTGGATTAATCCTGGTCACAGACAGTCTCTTGAAATTTATCATGTTGAGGGATCATATGGCATGACCCCAAATTTTTTTAATTAATTGAAAAAAAAAATCACTTATCATTCAAACGTATTTCTTCTCAAGTTTTGAATCAGACTTGAATCAATCCATGACTTTTCTATGACAGGCTGTTTTTTATTTAATTTCTGAATTCAAATTGAATTATTTTAATTTTATTTTTTTGGAGAAGTTAACCGAGACGTTAAAATTGATGTCTTGATGTCATGATGAAGAAAAAATATTTGAACCAATTTCATCTCTTGAAATTAAAGTTTTTTTTTTAAAAAATTCAAAATAGGTAATGATATCACCCAGATCCTCATGAATATAAAATATCATACTGTATAATTTGAACGCAAAAATAGTTCAGGTATGGTGTGACTCCCTAAAAATGTAATATTATGTATGAATTAATTCATAGTATGTGTTAAAAAAAAAAATGCATTGAAATGTATTTTTGAAAATCTGGACTAAGATTGTTTACACAACACCGTTTTCAAATAAAAACGGAAAACTTTGTATTCGTCCGTTCATGTGCACGACAATGGCGTTTTGAGGGCCTGAAAACACAAACTTTTAGAAATGGGTTTCAAAGTGCAAGTTTTTGGAAACGAGACAGTTATCGTCTCCGTGTAAACTACAAAAACGTGACTCTGTGAAAACGGTGACGTATAGGCATGCACATGCGTATTACGTGTTCAGTCTATAGGCGAGTGCTCTGTACAAGAATGCGTATGTGCATTCCACACATTATCTCCACCTACTGGCCTGGCATGTGTAATACAGCGTGTTTAGTAGTTTTCGCGGATCCATGGGAATGGGGATTGTCTTGACAACATCGTCATCTATACAAAGAAAAAACGTTTCCATTTTGTGTACATCATTGTCATGTAAATGCACACTAAGATATGTTGGGGAGAGCGGGGCACAACCTAACACAGTTTGGGTTTGGCTAAATTATTAAACAAATAATTAAGTTAGATTATTTTTATTCAATTTTTTTTTTTTTTTTTTTTACAAGCAGCATACACTTCTCTGCTACAAATGAACATTACATGCATTTTCATACACTTGTACTGAGAGTGACAGAAGTGCAAATGTGACAACTTACCCCATATGTGGGGTTACTCGTAACAGACAGAGGGTTAGTTGTAACACTGGTGTGTAACACACATAATTCAGTATTATTTTATCTGTATAGTTTGATATTGTTTGTACATCTGTATAGATATATATCCATACATCCATCCCTCATCCAATCATCCTTCTATTATGGATCAATGTCATGGATAGAGATATAGGAAAGGGCTGCACAGTTTTGCAATAAATAAAATCATCAAATATTGTAATTGCTATTTAATTATATTTGTGTGTGGCAGCTGCATGCAAAATTATTATTATTAATAATAACGGTAATAATAATAAAAATGAGCTCAATCACATTTTAAAGGGTTTATTGCATGAAAAACAGGCTTTTAAATAAATAAACAAGTGATCAATGCATAGTTAACAAATGTGAGAAAAAAAAAATCATAGTTTGACATTTAAATTCCAACATTGTTTGTGAAAGTCCAACAAAGTTAAATGTGGCAAAATAAATATATAAATAAATACTCAAACCTGAACAGTTGTGTGGCTCCCCGTTTTCATTTCATTATCGTTGTACAATTGGCGGCTTATTTAACACTGTTCTACACATCTAACCCCGCTGTGTAAAACATAGTTTAACCCTAAGCTAACAGTTGCTCGGAGTTGCTGATATGTTTTAAAACGGTGCTGTGTTTTAGCCAACAAGACCGTGATCAAGGTCATATAAAGTGAGATTTGGTGACGTACACACACACCACAGAAACCGAAAACAACATATGATGAAAAAATTGACTTTGTCCAGAATCTTCACGAAATCTTATCAAAAGTTTCCACAAATGCGCGTGAGACCGTCTTCTGGCAGCGAGAGAGAGAGAGAGAGAGAGCGGAAACACAACCTGACCATGACTAACTGTGTAGAAGTTACATACACACACACTCAGTATTTCACTCCAGTGTTATCATTCTAATGTTTTCCTCCTCCACTTGATGTATTCATCATTGCAGTGATGTTCTGGGCTTTGACTGTGTTTCTGTTGAGCGTGTCTGCGCATATGTTTCCGTGAATATATCAGTGTACACACACACGTATAAACGTCTTCTCACCTCCACAACTGTGAAATTCAAGTTCACGCTATTGCACACACACATTCTTTCATTGGTACTCGGGTATGTATCTGCACGCCAACGACAGAAGTTTTTCCATATGTCCTGACCCACCGCTCAGTGAGAGAGTGTGTTTGAGAAGCTGATGCATTATGGGTGATTGCTCTGAGATCGAAGCTCTTGTGGATCTTGTGGACCATCAAGGTTTCTTGTAAACATCTTGAGAACTCCAGAGCCACCAATGCTTTACCTTTTCTAATGTTTCTTGATCTCAGTCTTGTGTCAAGCCGGCTGTTTCACATCTTACCCCTGCGAAGCTGAAAACGGCCGTTAAATGTCTCGTCTCCAGTGAAAACACGGCTCATCCTCAAGCTGGGCTTTGTAAATATTTGACTCTCAGCCTTAAATCAGCCGAAGCTTTGGTTTGTGTACGTGTTAATGATCTAACGATGAAAGTTTAGCATAGCAGATTGTTAATTGCTGGACTGCTCAAGTCTGCGTCGGATGGATTAGTCCAAGTTAAATCTGAGTCTCACGGGTCAGGGCTGTGACTCTGTTCACTGAAGACTCATGCTGTTCATTCGCTGCTTTACTAGGCTTTTCTAGAGGCGTTTAACCATACGCTCTGATGCTAGCGCACTAAATCAACATGACTACGCTTCTCTAATGAACTCTACTAATTATCAAAGATGATATACACTTATTAACACGACCAGCCTTCCTAGATTGATCATGTTTTAAGATATGTCAGTTGCTTTCAGTTAAAACTGGGAGTGTTTCAGTCTGGGAGTGAAACCAGGTTTTGATCTTTAACCATCAGGCTTCGACCCCCCCCATGTCTCATGACAGTTTCTTATAAATTCATGAACCTAAAAATAAGGGTTTCTTCATATCATACGGCTAGAAAAACACGCAATATGCTGAGAGTGGATCTCTTCAGAATGTAAATGTAGAGTTTATCTGGTGGTGTTCAATTCTGAAAAATACACACACACACACACACACACACACACGTTTACTTGGCTATCTAAATGGGGACATACCATAGACGTAATGGTTTATATTCTGTACAAACTGTATATTCTCTTCCCTTACACTAACCCGACCCCTCACACACAACTTTCTGCATTTTTACATTTAAAAATTATTAAATAGTTTATTTTTATACCAGTTTTACAAATGAGGACGTCCCTACAGGGAGTTTTTGGAGATTTTGTCTGGTTTTGGTCACTTCTGGGTACAAATTTGTCCCAAAAATACAGTTAAGTAGACACACACACACACACACACACA